>NC_040036.1:47548886-47612408 GCF_003713205.1 Coffea eugenioides | reverse complement strand
CTTGGACTTCAAATACATCAAGCTCTTGAGGGAATTTTTATAAATCAAGCAAAATATACCAAGGAATTGCTGAAAAGGTTTGGCATGGAGGACTCAAAGCAAGTTGGAACTCCAATGTGCACTTCTACAAAGCTTGACAAAGATGAAGAAGGTAATCATGTCGATGAAAAGCATTATAGAGGTATGATCGGAAGCCTACTCTATTTAACCGCAAGTAGACCTGATATTATGTTTGTTGTTTGCTTGTGTGCTAGATTTCAATCTTGTCCAAAAGAATCACATTTGAATGCTGTAAAAAGGATTTTTAGGTATTTGAAATGTACATTAGACTATGGTCTTTGGTATGCTAGATCTAATGAGTTTGCACTATATGGTTATTCGGATGCTGATTTTGGAGGTTGTCGTGTGGATAGAAAGAGTACTAGTGGAACTTGTCATTTTCTTGGAAATTGTTTAGTCTCTTGGTTTAGCAAGAAACAATGTGCAATCTCTTTGTCTACAACCGAAGCGGAATATATTGCCGCTAGTGCATGTTGTGCTCAACTTTTATGGATGAAGCACACCTTGAATGATTTTGGATTGTTGTATGACTGCATGCCTGTATTCTGTGATAATACTAGTGCTATAAATTTGACCAAAAATCCTATTCATCATTCTAGGACAAAGCACATAGATATAAAGCATCACTTTATTCGTGATCTTGTTAAAAAAGGTGAAATATGTGTAAATTATGTTTGTTCTAAAGATCAATTTGCGGATATTTTTACAAAAGCTTTGCCATTAGATCAGTTCATTCATCTAAGATCAAAATTAGGAATAATCGAAAAATCATCTTAATTTTTGGGTCTTCGGACGTCCGAAAGAAGATGAACGGACGTCCGATGATGTTCTTCAGCCATTTTCCAGATTGCGCCTGTTCGGACGCAGCTGTCGGACGCACAACGTCGTTCGGCCGTCCGACAGTGCAACGGATCAAATTTTTAAATAACTTTCTTTCTCATTTGCTTCAGACTCTTCCTATTCTATTTCCTCTCGGACGAAAACTCTCTCTTCCCTCACTCTCAAATTCGTACCATTTTGAAGCTCTCATTCTCAAATTGACTCAAACAAAACTTTTTCTGACTGATTGCGATTCATTTCTCCTGATCATTTCCCCGAATCGCATAACATTTCACAAATTCTCAAATTTCCTTCAAAACCCTACTTTCTCATAACCGCTCTGCCAAATCTTGTTTAAGGCCTTTTTGTCCCAAAATTTCTGTGCAAATCACTTCCCTACCACTGTGTGCATCATTTGCATTCTTCATTCCACACATTTCACACAATGGTGAATCTGAGAGGAGGAAAGGTTACTGCCGGACGTAAGCATCCACTCAGGGATGAGGATGAGGATCTTCCTACGGTCAAACGTTCATCCAAACGCTTCAAGAGAGGAGCCATAAAGGGTCAGATGTCACGGCCTACTCCACAACCCACCTCTCAGCCTGAATCTGGACAGGGAACCTCTGCTCAACCGCCTCCAAAATCAGCCCCACTCCCTACATTCTTTGATGATACAGCAAGAGACAAACACTTCTTGATATCCCAGAAAGGTGTCATCCCTCAACGCACTGTAAACCCTTCTGAATTTCGTCTCATAGGTTTAGAAACCATTCTGAAGTTGTTTGCTTTTCAGAAATGGTCGCATATCATTTCTATGCCAAATGTTTACTATCCTGAAATGCTGCATCAATTTTTTGCTAATCTTAGGAAAGGCTCTGACCAAACTGAAATCTTTTCCAGGGTTAATGGGGTAGACTTAATCTTTGACTCTGAAATTGTGAATTCCATTTTAAATACTACCATTGAACGTGGGTGCAAGGATAAAATTGCAAATTTCTTTTCCTATGAAGAGCACCCTAATGCTGATAATCATTTTGATGGGGCTAAAATGTTGACCTATTTTAAAAGAAGTTTTTCCTCCCCTGCTGATGCTAAACTGAATGATCTTGCCCCTATGAATTTAATTGCTTTTTCTATCATTTCAAACCTGCTTGTGCCTACTGATGGCCATAGAACTGATGCAAACAAAATGGAGTTGTACCTCTTTTATTGTTTTCGAGAAAAAATTCGGATTGATTTTGGTTTTGTCATGTGCAAGTTTTTACTTCGCTATACCACTGACTCTCGCAGAAAACTATCCTATGGAAAGTTTCTTCAAAAGATTTTTGAGTTTTTCAAAGTTCCAATTTTAGGTGTTTGTCCCAAAGAAGCATCTTCTTATGCCTTTACCAAAGGATACTTTGAAAGGAAAAATCTTGTTTTTAAAGATAATATGTGGTCTTATAAAGAGGCATCGTCCAGTGAACATAGGTCTAAGGCTGCACATGATCCTTCATCTATTCCACTCACTCCCATTCATCCTAGGAAATCTGCCACTAAGGCATCTTCCTCCTCCAATGATGGAGTGATTGAGCTTCTTCATGAACTCAAACAGCATGTTCTTCTTCTAGAACATGGCCTAATGCTCACCATGTCCTCTGAGCAACAAACTGCCTTTCTAGACAAAAAGAACCTTCTCTTTCCCCCACCTGTGGTTGAGGAAGTGTCCCATGACAAAGAGCCACACCCCACTGATCCAAGCTCATCAATTCCAGACCCTGGTTCATCAACTCCTGTGACTCCTCATGGTCTTTCCACAGCAGATAAAGGCAAGGAACCAGTTGAAGTGGATGCTGAAACTGATGAAGAAACTGAAGAGGAGGACCTCTCCCAATATCAGCTCTCTCGAAGAACTCCTGGATCCACATAGTTCACTACTTAGGACATTTGCATTCTGTTTGTCTATTTTATGTGTTTGTAATGGTCAACATTTGTAACCTTCTTTTAATGTTTCTCTTGTTGGTACTGTATGTTTATGTTAAGTATTTTGAATGATGACTGTGTTTATGGATGTTTAAGTATTTTGGTGCAATGAATTTGGTTTTCATTGATGAATGTGTTTGTGGATGTGTTGATGTGATTGGTTGCCCTTTTGTGATGACAAAAAGGGGGAGAGGACTGGATTGATGATTGATGATTGGTGTTGAGGACTGGATTGATTGATGATTGATGATTGGTATTGATTGATGATTGATGATTGGTGATGTTGGATATGTTGGATTGATTGTTTAAATTTGGATTGGCTGATATGCTTAATTGTCATATTTTTGGAAAATTGTTTAACTCGGATGGGCAGCCAAGTGAGGGGGAGCTTTTTCAAAATTTTCAAAATTTTATGATTCACTAAATAAGGGGGAGTTCGTGAGAAAGGGGGAGCTTATAATGCAATCATCAAATTTCATTTCAAACTTTTGTTTTGTCATCATCAAAAAGGGGGAGAATGTTATTCTTGGTTTTGATGATCACAAAAGTTCGTTGAAATGTTTATACAGACCAAGAAAGTGAACACTTTGATCAGGCCTGATGGAACAAAGTAAGCATATGTTCGATTAACTCCAGACTACGATGCTTTGGATGTGGCAAACAAGATTGGAATAATATAAACAAATTTAGTCATTGTTTTGTTCAGATCAAAGATACTGTCTTTTAAAGTATGACAATTTTGTTAGTCTTGGTTCCTTGAAATGTTTTATCTAACTTTCTTCAAATATAAGTGTTGTTGCCTATCAAAGAATCAGGTACGAATATGTCGTGAGCAAAAACAGGACACTCATGTCGGACGGCCGAAAGGAATCTGTCGGACGTCCGAAGGGATGAAGAACATCAGGAAGGAGTTTCTGTCGGACGCACATCGATCGTGTCGGACGTCCTAAAAATTCCACAAAGCTTTGATGACTCTCTGCCAAGACACTGTCGGACGCTCGCAAGGAAGCATCGGACGTCCTGAAGGATCGGACGCATGCTTCGGACGAACATCAATATCATCGGACGTCCTAAAAATTCCTCGAAGATTTGATAACTCTCTGGACGACGTTCGGACACTGAAGCTCGGACGATAATGTTATTCTTGGTTTTGATGATCACAAAGTATTTTGAAATGTATCTAACCTTCTTCGATTATAAGTGTCTTTACATATCAAAGAATCAGGTATGAATAGGTCATGAAATGCAATTTCAACCACAAGAAGAAGCAAAAAACAGGATACCTCACGTCGGACGGCCGAAAGGAATCTGTCGGACGTCCCGAAAGGATAAAGAGCATCAATGAAGGAAGCTCTGTCGACGCTCGTGAGGAAGCATCGGACGTCCGAAAAAAAGGGAAAAATTTTCGGAACGCTTGCCAATCGACGCTCATCAACCCCATCGGAACGTCCGAAAATTCCCAAGCTAACTTGCAACTCTCTGCCTACGATCGGACCTGCGTGTCGGACGATCAAGACGCATCGGACGTCCCGAAGTCACTTGGATGCCATCGGACGATTGGTTCGGACGATGATTTGAATCGTGACGTCGACAGCCCCTAACGGCTAGTTGACTCTTCAGCTTGCCTTCTATCCCGTTGGAAGCATTGATGAAGCCATTTCTGGTTCCCTTTAAAATCAAACTGGTCTGAACGAAGTAGAGACTTTTTGCACACTTTGTTTACAAGATCTCAAGAGATATTTTAGCTAGAAAATAGTCTCCAAAGCAAGATTTGTTTTTAAGTGGTGTGAATTTCTGGTGAGCATTTCTTTTGTGACTGAAAGGATCTTTAGTGTAGCTTTGTTGAGGGTTTTTCTGAGTGATTGTAAAACTTCTTAGCTTGACTAAGTGAGGCTTAGGGCAAGGAAGAAGTGCTCCCTCCATTGTACATCTAGTTGATCGTCTTCCATCAAGAGAAGTTGCTCTTTCTAGTGTGTGGTCTTCAAGTTTGAGGATAGCTTTGGTAGACACTTGGTTTGATTCCCCAATTTACTTTTCTGTTTAATAAAATTCTCATTGCTTGTTTATACTTGTGTTTCTGATCAATATTGCTCTTGTCTTCTAATCCACTTGGTTGATCATTACTAGAAAAGAAGGAAATTTTCATTTAGCAAAAATTGCCTAAATCTGATTAAGATTTTGAATAACCCAATTCACCCCCCCTCTTGGTTGTCTTTGGGACTTACAATTCTTGTAATCTGTTTGAGGAATGTAGTGAACGACTGAGTCCCGGCGAGAGCCGGGCAGGCGGCCCGCCGAACCCTCTGGTTCGCCTTAGGGGGAGGTGGGGCTGTCACATACCGCCCCCAATATCCATGGCGGCCAGAATAACTGGTTCACTTTCTGTACTTTAGAAGGTGCCATTGCTTCGCTAGGTTCCTCACTCACGCTACTCACTGCACCCCTTTTCCGTATTTGGGAAACTTTCACTTGCGCCTTTGCATTCTCGATTCATTGAGCCTTTTCAAGGGCCTCCTCGGAAATCCCTTAGTATTTCCTTTTTAGCTCTAGGTTCTTGTGCAAAAGCTCAATTTTCTCTGAATACTCGTGCTTCCATCGCCCTTCCCAGTATGCGACTAGTTTCTTTTGGACTTCTATTTCGTCTCGAAGAACCGCGATTTCCTTATACATCTCAACCCAACGTGCCATTTCACAGAATTGCTGGACCTCAGATGGTAGCCTGTCGGCAAAACAATGGGTCATAATAAAGTCTTGAATACCAGTGGCACTCTTGGTCCATGTTTGGTTCAGCTGTTGTTTCCTCCCTTTTTTCTCTTGACTCTCGGTCTCGTTTTGTTTCACTGCTATAACCATGTCCTCGACTACGTTTTTTTTTTTTTTCCAACAGGGTACTTTAATGCATGAATGCAATAAATTGACTAAAATAACAAAATCTATCATACCAATTACACAAATAACATATCGCACATAACACGCCATATTAAAAGACGGATAAGCAAGTGCACAAATACATATTAAGTTGGACAGATAACCATGTATACAAGCACATATACAAGCACATATACTAACGTCAGGTGGTAATAATATACGGACGAACCAAAAGGAAAAGGTGAAGTCGTCCCAGTATCATCCCGTCTGGTCTCTCACGTCATTTACTAACCAAACTAGATGTCCATTGATCATTCTAGTCAGACAAAGCCTGTTCATGTTTCCAAAATACAAGGCTCAAATACCTAGTAGCTTGCATCGCCTCAATTCTGGAGTACTCGGGCACGAGAATCCGAAATAAGATAGTTCACATCTCGAGCTGGCCAGTCCCAAGAGTAAACCATCTACAAATCGAAATTCCTCCCTGACGTACCTATCTATGTTCCTCTTTATTAGGGTTTTTGGCATCTATCACGCGCATAATCGCTCTTCGCACACTATGTATGTAATGAATGGATGGTTCATTTATTTGTTTACTTTTACTTGTTTCGCGATTGCATTTTGGGATGGGGAGTAGTTACCCTAGAACCTTCAACCGCATCTAATGGTACAATCCCTTTCCTCAATAAGAAAGCACCTCATACGTGCATGCATAGTCTTATTTACCCTATTTTTTTCTTTTCCGTGGGCGTTTCCCACACCTCCTTGTAGGATTGGGATCGATTGCCTTGGGTAGGCGGATGGTGTGCTCTGCGCCCATAGCACTACCTAAGGGATCACTCGAGCCACCGATCAAAGGCCCTGGGAGTGATGACCCTTCGCCTTTAGGTCTGAAGGCTTGGGAGCCGAAGCCTTATCAAGTCTAGATGCATTAGTGAGCCAAACCTCATGCATCCATATTAGAATTGCCTAGGATAGAGTCGACCTTATCCTGAACTAGGGACACTATGCACGAGGGGAGGGATTCCAACCCTCTCACCTTATTTCTGCTTTCCATATTTTATTATTATTTGATTGCCACAATATGTTATGTGTTGAGCTAACTTTCCTTGTTTCTTGCCTTTTGCATTCACAAATATTAAGAGATAAAAGGTCTGGCATGATCTTCTTTTAGGACCTACCCTTGTAGATAGGCTATTGCACGTTTAAGAAATTTTGGTATATTTCGTTCAGAAATTAATAATGCCATATCATTTTAGGCCTACCCTGGCAAATAAAGAGTCCCTTAGGTCATGTTTCATTTCAAATTGCATATTTTTCTGCTTTAATAAACTGGCATCACGCATAAACCATAGAAAGGGAATGCCATTTAGGGGATCCCACGTTAGGAATAAACCGCCCTGTGTCTCGAATATTTAATCCAAGGAGACTTGCACGTTTATATTTTTGTACCATCCAAAGGAGTAGTGCACAAGGTAAGGTAGGATCCGATCCTTTCCATGACCTTGGGGCGATCTTTGGTACATTAGAATATGAGCATCTAACAATCATTCTTTGGCCATTTTTAACATAGTTGGTAAAAATCCCTTGCTTAAAGGACATTGACTTGAAGAAATTCACAAATAATTCCTCATTGTTAAGACGATAAATGTATTGAGGCCAAATTTTGATTTTAGGAGGCTCATAGACTAATGCATCGTAATGATTTTCTTGAAACTACCAACGGGTAGACAATTCGATCAATTTTTCAATAAACCATAATTTCCATTCAATTCATTTGATCAAATTATCCATTAAATTCATCCAATTTATTTGGTCAATTCATTCATTTTAGGACAATATAGTCAACTTTGAATAATAATCTATTTTATTCTTTTGACTAGTTTACCATTTTTAGGGCAATCCGGTTAATTTTGAATAAATTATCAATTTCATCCAATTTATTTGACTAGTTTACCCTTTTTAGGGTAATCCGGTCGATTTTAAAATTGTCAATTTCATTCAACCCATTTGACCAATTAGGGTTTCAATGTCGAATTTCAAATTGGGAAACCTAGTCGATTTTGAGAAAACCATCCATTGCATCCAGCCATTTGGTCGGTTGGGGTTTTGACCTATGTTTCACTGAGAAAATTTGTCAACGAATTTCAATCTCTCTGATATGAAGTTCGCCAAGGTCAAACCGGTGCGTTTTTGCAAATTCTTGTATCGGTCAAAGTGATCAATCCATTCGGACGTTGTCCTCATTTTGACAAACGTCTCTCGTCACTCCAATTGACCAAATTTTTTAAATTATTTTTCACTCAATAAGTTAATCGGATCCATCAGGTATTGTATAGTGCCTACCCTAGAGGATTGCATTTTCATGATAGGCCAACCCTTGGCGCAAAAGGGCTCCCCCATAGGACATGCATACCGATTTTACAATTTTTCTTACTAACTCTGGGTTTTTTTTTCTTTTATTTTCCCCCTCCCCTGCATTTATAAAAGACGTTTCAATAAGGTGCAAATATTTTTCTATATCGGATAACGATTTTTATCTAATAAATCCTCAAAATTACAAGTATTACTTGATTCTTGGGCAGGCCCTACAATGTAAATTTGGAAATTCATCTGAAAGCGCTCGTGTAAAACATTTAAGAGGTTTCATTGCTCAAAGGGAAAAGGGGGCTATTAAGAGAGAAAAGTGTGTATACATGTGTAAAGGAGTGCTTTAGAATTTTTCTCATATGTATTACTTTTAAAATTTTTCAAACATTGGCAATAATGAAACTTGTATTCAGACAATTATTTGTTTTGTATATACTGGTACATTTCATTCTTTGTTGAGCTCATTAAGAGATTTCATGATGAATTTTAAGAAATAAGCTCAAATTGAGATTTTTCAACCTCTTGCCTGAAAATTCACACTAGATTGGTGATCTGAGCTATACAATAAGAGTGTTCGAGATTAAAAGAGGTCACTCAAACTGATTGGTCTGTCTCGAAAAATCCAATGCAATACATTTTTTTTTCCTTCACTGAACAATTCTTATTTTGCCCACTTCTATGGGCCAAAAATCAGTCACATTGATTAACAAATTACAAATTGGGGCAATCTTTGCTTGAAAAATGTCCACTGTGTCTAATTATATTCAATTCACATCTAAGTGAAAGCAAAAATGTGCATTATTCTTGTTTGCTTTGAAAATTTGGAATGATATTTCGAGCATTCGTTTCTCTACCTATACAGATTTTATCATTTGTTCTCCCATTTGAGCCTTTGAAAGAATAATTTCGTTTCAAATAAGAGCCTTAAGGATCACGACCCTATATTGGAAGATTTTCAAATATCAAAAAGGAAGTGGATTTTCAATGACCAATTCGTTACTTTGGTTGTCATGAGGTGTAAGAATGATACTTTGGCCATCGTTTCTACAATCTAAACACTATTTATCCCTTGCATCCTCACTTGAGCTAAAATGGGTGGTTCTTTCCAAAAGCACTTACGATCGCACCTCACATTGGGGAAAGAGATTGGAGAATTTTTCAAAAGGAGAAAAAGCAAAAATGCTAAAATTAAAAGAAAAGAGGGAATCACAAATTGGAGAAATTTGATTCTACCTGGGCTTCAATTTTGAAAAGAAAAAGAGAAGAAAAGAAAAGAAGAATGAAGAGAAAAGAAAAGGAAGAGTGTGGTCCGGCAGATCACCTATGTTTCACAGATATGGATGAACAAGGGTCTTCTTCAGTCAGTTAATTCAAATACAAGCAAGAAATTTCCCATTAATGAAAGTTTCCTTTCAGAGTTAATGTAAGAAACGGAATAAAAGTCAGGCCCTCTTCTTTTCCAATCAAACATTCTATCCCTAGTTATCCCTTTTGAGCCTTCAGAATAAATTATTTCGTTTCGCAACCCCTGAGAATCACAAACCCCACACTGGGGCAAGTTTGAGTTGAAATGGGAAAAGTCTCCAGAAGTGAAAAGTGATAAAGCAACAAAATCAAAAGGAAAAGAGAAAAGAGAACCTCAGTTCAAAAATAGACTGGACAAATTTTTGAAAGATGTCAAAGGAATGGCAGAAGGCCGAAGGAAAAATCAAAAGAAAAAAAGAGAGAAAAATGAGAGAGAAAAAGAGCCTCAATTGAGAATAAACTAGGGCAAGTTATGATTTAACCCTAAAAAAGGGTTGATATAATGATGCTAGGAAATTGTTTAGATGTATTTCTGAATTGATTAGCTGTGAAGTTGACATTACTCATCATCTGAAAATCTGTCAGGGCACCTTTGAAAAGAAAAGAAAAGGAAAAAGCAAAATAAATGCAAAGGAAATGAAAAGGATTTGATGGTGAAGTCCCCGTTAAGTGATGATGAAAGTCACCAAATCTGAGATCTTTGAGTTCAAAATAGGGGCAATTTTGGAAAAATGCGATCTTCGGTGCAATGTCCTTGAAAGTCTTATTCTTTAACTATCGTTTCCAAGCCACATTACAAGCTCATAAAGTCCATCGCTGACTTATCCTTCATGACAACCCAAAGTGAGGATTATGCTCATAAGAAATCCATCAATCATTTGTGATCATAAGGGTATAACCGGTTTTCACATGTTTAGCTATCGTTTCTACCCATATGTTGCAAGCTTATAAAGCTTATATGTTGACTAAGTTTTCTTAAGAAATAAGGGTGACAAACTCTTTGCTTTCACTAAGATGTGATGTTGAATGGATTACATACAATTTTGGGCACAAGAACAAGACAAATCTTGACTTCTCATTTTTCTTAGCCACCTCAAAATTAGAAATAAGATCACTTGATTGGTCTTGAAAGACGGGCTAACAAGAAGTGGTGACCCATTACTCTAAGCATCGATGCTAAGATGAGGAAAAAATCTTCTGTAATTTGGTATTATTTCAAAAAATTCATCATGGAATTTTCTGTTAGAAAACATAGTTTCTTACTTTGTTTAAACAAATGGAGAGTCATCCGAACAAATTTTTGCAATTAAATGGGCCCGCATTGGGGCAAATTTTCATTTGAGAGATTTTGTAAAATGGGCCCATACTGGGGCAAATTTTTGTTTATGAGATTTCATAAAATGGGCTCACACTGGGGCAAATTTTTTGTAATACATTTGAGGTTTTCATCCAAGAATCAAATAATACATTTTTCGAATCAATCACGCTGCTCTTTTCATGAAATTTAAGTGCATGTCATACTTTGGTAAGCCCCCTGTGCAGGTATTTATGGCTGAAATCAACGAAAGAGAGTCTGGTGATGTGGAAGGCCGATGCCGGAAAAGAAAAGGAAGAAGAAAGAAGAAGGGCCCACGCTGGGGATCGGGTGTTATCCCACTGACCGATTATCATGGCAGGCTCGGGTTTAATCCCACTGACCAATTCATCATACTGGGGCAATTTATTTTTGGAAAGATTCTCAAAAAAAAAAAAAACAACAACAACAATCACAAATTCAAAGAATCAAACATCAAAAGTCAAAAAAAAACAAACAAAAATCCAAAAAATAAAAATCCAAAAAATAAAAAAATAAAAAAATAAAAAAAAATCAAATCAAGTTTTATCACGGCAGGCTCGGGTTTGACCCCACTGACCAATTGTCAAGGCATTTCATTTACATTGCCACTTGCCGTTGGGTCAGTCCCACTAGTGAGCACTTCATTTGCATTGCCACTAAACATGGGTTAGTCCCATTAGTGCGCATTTCACCGCCACTGAACATAGGTTAGTCCCACCAGTGAGTATTTCATTTTTCACGGCCACTAAACATGGGTCAGTCCCACTAGTGAGCACTTCATTTGCATTGCCACTAAACATGGGTTAGTCCCACTAGTGCGCATTTCACCGCCACTGAACATGGGTTAGTCCCACCAGTGAGCATTTCATTTTGCACGGCCACTAAACATGGGTCAGTCCCACTAGTGAGCACTTCATTTGCATTGCCGCTAAACATGGGTCAGTCCCACTAGCGTGCATTTTATTTTCATTGCTACTAAACATGGGTTAGTCCCACTAGTGTGCATTTCATTTTCACTGCCACTAAACATGGGCCAGTCCCACTAGTGAGCATTTCATTTGCATTGCCGCTAAACATGGGTCAGTCCCACTAGCGTGCATTTCATTTTCATTGCCACTAAACATGGGTCAGTCCACTAGTGAGCATTTCATTTGCATTGCCGCTAAACATGGGTCAGTCCCACTAGCGAGCATTTCATTTGCATTGCCGCTAAACATGGGTCAGTCCCACTAGCGTGCATTTTATTTTCATTGCCACTAAACATTAGTCAGTCCCACTAGTGTGCATTTCCGTTTAAATTTTTCTGTTCGGGTCAGTCCCATGATTTTAAAGTTTGTTCGGGTCAGTCCCATGATTTTAAATTTCTTGTTCGAATCAGTCCCATGATTTAAAATTTTGTTCGGGTCAGTCCCATGATTTAAATTCTGTTCGGGTCAGTTCCATGATTTAAAAGTTTGTTCGGGTCAGTCCCATGATTTAAATTCTGTTCAGGTCAGCCGCACGATTTAAAAAATTCTGTTCGGGTCAGTCCCATGATTTAAATTGTTCCAGTCCCATGATTTAAAAGTTTGTTCAGTCAGTCACATGATTTAGTTGATTCTTTCGGGGTCAGTCCCATGATTTAAGTTATTCGGGTCAGTCCCATGATTTGAGTTCTGTTCGGGTCAGTCCCATGATTTAAAGGTTTGTTCGGCTCAGTCCCATGATTTAAATTTTGTTGGGTCAGTCCCATGATTTAAAAGTTTGTTCGGGTCAGTCCCATGATTTAAATTCTGTTCGGGTCAGTCCCATGATTTAAGTTCTATTCGGGTCAGTCCCATGATTTGAGTTCTGTTCGGGTCAGTCCCATGATTTAAATTCTGTTCAAGTCAGTCCCATGATTTAAAAGTTTGTTCGGCTCAGTCCCATGATTTAAATTTTGTTTGGGTTAGTCCCATGATTTAAAAGTTTGTTCGGGTCAGTCCCAATTTAAATTTCCTGTTGGGGTCAATCCCCTTTTAAATTTCTGGTTATGGTCAGTTCCGTTTTAAATTTCTTGTTGGGGTCAGCCCCCTTTTAAATTTGTTGTTCGGGTCAGTCCCGTTTTAAATTTCTGTTTTGATCAGTCCCATTTTAAATGTCTTGTTCGGGTCAGTCCCGTTTTAAATATTCTGTTCGGGTCAATCCCATTTAAATTTTCTATTCGGGTTAGTCCCATTTTAAATTTCATGTTCGGGTCAGTCCCGTTTTAAATTTATCGTCTGGGTCAGTCCCATTTTTGAAAGTATTGTTAAAGAGGTCAGTCCTCATTTCAAAAGCTTCAGTCGTTCTAGTCGTTTGCAGCCGAATAACACGGGTAAGTATTTGGTGTCTACTTCTTTGTCTCAAGTTTTTCCAAAACTCAGACAAAGAGGGGCAAACTGTAGACACCAAATTTTTTATTTTTAGACTTATTTGATTCAATTTTAGGTTTTTATTTTATTTTATTTTGTTTATGTTTCGTGCCTCTCATTTTATTTTAATCGATTTAAGAGCATTTTACACTAAATTTTAGAAAAAAAGAAAAGGAAAAAGAAAAAAAAAAAGAAAACCAAGCTCATGCACCCTGAGATGCACACGATCCAAGCCTTTCCTCAATTTCATCCGCAAAAACGTATCTGCAAAATTCCAGCTCCATTTTTTTTCACTCATTTTTCTCCTCCGTCTGATCATTCCAACAACAAACCACTTGGCTTGATCCAAGGTTTATCAAAAAACCATGAGGATCTAAGGTTGTAAATAATGCAAAAGAATGGAGTTTATTCCTGTGCCTTAGATGCTAGGTTTCGGTGATAAGGTTCCATATAAAATGCTGGGAAAGCTAAGGTTTCAAGGGGGACCGAGATAGAGAGCTAACGGCTAGGGTATTAGGAGAGAGCTTGAGAAGGTTTTGGGGACAGCGGCTGAAGAGGAGAAAACTGAAAGCGGGAAAAAGGAAAAAAGAGTTACGGGCAAGGTGGAAGGCGTGACGGCTGTGAGAAAAGGCTAGGTTTTTTAGAGTGGCGGCTGACTAGGGAAAAACTAGGGAGCGGCCGAGAGAGAATTGAGAAAAGAAAAGAGTGGAGCGAGAGGGAGTGTTCTGTGATGGCGGATGAAAAAGGAACACGGACGGCTAAGGAAGCTTTAAGGTTGGGAGATAGAATGGGAGAAGAGACGGGAAAGAACTAGAGAACCTAGAGTGAAACAGAGAGAGAGGGTTTCGTGGAAGCAAAGGGAAGAAAAGAAGTTGCAGGAGGAGAACCGAAGCAAGGAAGAAACCAGGAGGCTTCTTTTCCAGAAATTCCACAGAAGTCAACTCTGGCTCATCTTCTTTGGCCTTAGCCTCGTCAAAGAATCATCATCAGGTGATTGTAAACTCTTGGTTTAATACGGTTTTTATAGAGTTTTGGGTCCCCTATGCATGAAAATGTTCATTTTTTTCAAGTCTCTGTGATTGTCAATGGTTGATAGCTGTGACAGCCCCACTTTCCCCTAAGGCGAACCAAAGAGGTTAGCGGACTGCTTGCCCAGCTCTCGCCAGGACTAACGGTGCAGGCAAATACGATCTAAGACGTTTCGGGAAGATAATACGCGCTCATACAAGCCGAAATCGCAAAATAGCCCAACGCAAACTAAACTGTCGGTGAATAGTGGGTGCCATGTCATATAACTCGGAAAAATATTCCCAACTAAATAGGACACATAAACGGGGTTAAAACAGTGTTATATACATACGTTTGTAATTTACAAAACAAAAGCGAGATAATTAGATCAAAATACAGTTAGGGTTTTGCCCAAAAGGAGCTATTCAAAAATACATTTACATAAGCTCAACTCGGCAACCAACATGTACAACCTTTCCAAAAGTAATCAATTTCCTGTAAGGAAAACAAAAGGAACAGAGTGAGCTTACGCCATGTGATATACTATCACTCAAGCAGCAAAGTTCATAGAAGCATCAAGCTTCTCATTCCAATACATCAAAAGTAAGCAAAGGCACACATCAATAGTGCTGATAAAAGGATACGGGCGGCTCTCAAGAGCCCCTTTCCTCGCTTGCATTTTTTATCGGACCTCATTGACCCTCTGTCAATGTTTAAGAGTAACCAACCGTAGGCTCCACTTTACGTCCATTCCTTCCACCCAACATACCCCTACCGGGCCCGAACTCGAAACAGTAGAAATTTGGTAATACTCGAGTATATCGGAATCAAGAGTCTCACTACTACAAGATTCTATATAACAGTCCCCATGGCTCGTCAACTTTCACGACCAAGCCCTCGCTGGCTCGATTCAATCGACTACCAATGGGGTTGAGCTCAGTAGTAACAGTAAAAGCCGTTGGATCCTCGTCCAAACGACACCAAATCCAGTTTTTCCTGTACATTTCAAATACCACAGTGAAACAGTAGACAGTCGTGTAAAATACAAAAGAGGGTGAGGGCGATCAAGTACACCCTCACTTTAATCAGTTTCAACAGTGTAAATAAGCTTTCAAGGCATCAAGTTCAATATAATAAAGCCACATTGTAAACAAACAAGTGAGTAGTATACTCACCAAGCAAGCAAGTGGAATTTCGTAAACTTCCGCCCAAAGAGCGTCTTTACTCACCGTCACGCCCTAAAATATTCAAATAAGCACAATAAGACTCGATTACAAGTCATAAACCAAAACCAATTCCACATACTACCAAAATAGGGCTCCATAAGAATGTATAAGCACTAGAGTAAACCAGGGAAATCCGGAAATGGAATTAAGCTCTAAACCATAAAAACAGTTTTTGACATCATTTTACGGTTTTGGCACCATTGGCACTACGGTTATCGGATAGAGGTTTAATACACACCTTTTCGAAGCTAAGATGTAGGGCTACAATGTTGAAGAAGGCTACTCAGTCCAGTTTCTAGTGCAACCAGGTCAAAAATTCAATATACTAAACCAGAACCGCAAAAACAGGTTAACAAACCGCATTCTAGTTCAAACATCATAAGTCAGGCTACCTAAGTCCAAATCAAGTGATTCCAAAGCCATCCGAAAGTTAAGACACCAGTCTACATGTCTTCAGAAGGTGTAAATAACCAAATCAGAAGCATTCCCAATCAAATTAACCAATTACCAAAGCTGATTACCAAGTTCGGGTAGAAACAGGGCAGCAGGGGTATTTCAGTCTTTTCATAAGTTACGCTACTCCGATTGACCTGAAATTTTGTAGGCATCTCTAAAATATCATTCCCTACAACTTTTATGTTTTAACCCAAGGCTAATTCGGTCTCTAATTATGATGAACAGTACCAGGCAGAAAGGGGGTAATCGAAACCCTAACTTCCGAAATTTCCGTTCAATGCGGAAATTTTCTGCAATTAACCACAATTTACACCTTCTAGCTTCATTCAAGATCATTTCCAATCATCATCCATGGCCACAACATATGAATCATATTAAAACAGAAAAATCATGAATAATTATAAAACTTCACCAAATTCAACCAAAATCATGATATAATCCACAAAATCACCTCTTAGGCTACCACAAGTCATTAATTAGACATCATTAGATAGAGGAGAGGGGTTCCTTCACTACTCACCTTAGTAACCAAAGGAAAAGAGCAACTTGGCACCTTAATCCTCCAAACAACTCCACTAATCACCTCACAACCACTCACTTAAAGGTTTTTATGGAGTAAATGCAAGATTAAATGGTTGAGTTGTTGGATTTGAGCAAGATTGAAGCAAGAACTTGGAGAGTTTTTCCTTTCTTTTGCTTGGAGAGAGCCGGCCACCATAAGCTTGGAAATGAAGTGATTTTGATCAATTTTTGGGTTTATTTAGTAAAATGGTAAAAAGGTGAATAGTAGTCAAAATGCAAGATTTAATCATATGGTGACACTTGTCACCCTATTTAATGCATGCATATCACTTTGTTTCCTCTCACACCAATCCACTTGGTAACTTCTAATTATCCTATAACACCCGGAAAATTAAACCCAGTATCCCAAACTTAACTTAATTGGCCGAACTTAACCGAACTTTCCGCACTAGCGGGTCCCACGTCCGTTATACGTTCTTAATTTCTCAAAATCTAACCAATACTAGAAAAATCTTCTAAAAACTATATTTACTCATAAAAATTATTTAGAAAATTTTCTAATAAAGAAAATGCATAAAAGGCGTGCAAATAATTAAACTAAGGCCTAGAAATAAGGAAATTTACGGGTTCTCATACTCTCTCCCCCTTAAAAGAATTTCACCCTCGAAATTTTCTCACCTTAATTCACGAACAGTTCAGGATATTTCTTTCGCATCTCTTCTTCCACCTATCAGGTAGTCTCTTCTATCCCATGATTTCTCCACTTTACCCTAGCGAAAATAACTGCGACTAACTCCAGGTCGTGGGTTGGATAGTTTTTGTTCGTGGGGTTTCAATTTCTTAGAGGCAAAAGATTTCACATTCTAGTTTTGCGTCAACACACACCTCAAACCTTCTCTCCTACCCAAACGCGGCAATCTTTACAAACCATACCAGTGCTCAAACGATGTTTCCCCATAGGAGTACTACTTTCAGGTCGTAGGGTAGACGAGCAGGTTTTGTACCTATTCCGTACATAAAATTGGGGTTGACAAATGAATGAGTAACACCGGGATCTACTAAGATTTTCGTAAATAGGTGAAATACCGAAATCGTACCTTCCTCAATTTCAGAAAAATCGGGGACCTGTTGTGGCTCCAGTGAATACACTCGAGCCGCTACCTTAGGTTTGGTCCCTTCCACCTTGGCGGGTTCGGAATTAGTCCTCGTCGATTGCTGACTCCCCTTTCCATCTCGTGATAGGACTGGACAAGTAGCGAGCTGATGGTTTGCACTTCCACAGCGCAAACATTTTCCCTCCTTCTTCCAGCAATGGTCCTTCGAGTGGTTTGACTTTCCACAATACCCGCAAGGTCCGCGTGCTGCAGAAACCGAACCTCCTCGCTGGCCTCTCCCCACTTGGCCGCCTTGTGACGGGCCCTCTCGTGACACTCCCGGCATCTTTTCTCCTCCCGTTCCCCGCCCAAACTTGGAAGGGGTACTCTCATCCCCCTGCCCCGAACTACTTCCAGAAAATCCTCGCTTTTTCGCCTGGAAGTTTCTCACCTGTAGCCTAGCATTCTCTACTCGTTGCGCCTTCTCCACTGCATCGCTGAAGGCATTAATTTGGGCTACCACGAGGTCCTTCTGGATTTCTACGTTCAGGCCCTGGACAAATCGTCGTATTCTTCGTTGCTCGGTCATGATGAGTTCGGGCGCAAATTTGGATAGGCGGGTGAATTGGCTCTCGTACTCCGCTACAGATTGGGCCCCCTGACGAAACCGAATAAATTCATCTTCCTTCCGCTCCTGAACTAGAGGAGGGAAGAATTTAGCATTGAATTCCCGCATAAAATTCACCCAGGTTCTGGGCGTTTGTTCCCGTTCCCATTTTTGCCGAATAACGTTCCACCAGGAACGGGCCGCCCCTTCCAGTTGAAAGACGGCGAAGGTCACCTGCCTCTCCTCCGTATAATGTAGGGCGGCAAAGATATCCACCATCTTCTCTAGCCACCTTTCGGCCACGTCCGGATCGGGCCCCCGATAAACTTTGGTGGGGCAAACTTCTGGAACCTCTCGAGAGCCCTATCCTCGCTCTCCACGTGATTACCGGGGTTCCCAGGGTTGGGGTTAGGGTTTTGACCCTGTTGGTGCACCACTTGGGCTAGTAAATTAGTCATTTGCTGCATAGCAGCCGCTATTTGGATGTTAGGATCAACCCTAGGTTCAGGGTTAGGTCCAGATGAGGTTTTCCCAGTGCCCCTTTCAGGCGTGGGTTGCCTACCCCCGCGTCCACGGCCTCTACCACTACGAGTGCCTTCCATCAATCTAAGTCGATCTAGGTCACAAAATAAATATACTGTTAAAGGGCACCTAACCCTCCTTTTCGTAGCACTAAACAGGAACAAATAAACAAGGACAATTTGTGAGGACCCGAAAATTTACCGAATTTCTATGCTTTATTTTATTTAATTTCACACTTTGATACCTTTTCTTTATTAGAAAATTCCCCAGATAATTTTTATGAGCAAAATATAGTTTTTAAATCATTTTTCTAGTATAAGTTAGTTCATGTGAAATTAAGAGTGTATATTGAATGTGGGACCCGCTAGTGCGAAATGTTCGGAAAAATTTGGCCAATTAGGTTAAGTTTTGGATACCGGATTTATTTTACCAAGTGCTAAGAGATAATTAAGGTTGTTATATGGATGAGAGTGGAGAGACAAAAGGATAGTCAAGCATTAATGAGAGTGACAAGTGTCACTTTGTGATTTGGTTAGACTTTGACCTTTGGACCAACTTTACCAATAAATCAAAATTGACCAAAAACATCTTCATTCTTCTAGCATCTTGGCCGAATTCTCGAGGAGGAAAAACAAGAAGAAAGCCTTCAACTCCAACTCCATTTCTTGCTCAATCTTGTGAATCAACCGTTAAAATTTCAAATTCCTCCATAAAAGTCACTTGTTTAGGAAGATTGAAGGTAGTGGTGGAGTGATTGGAGAAGGGAAAGGACTAAACCATCACCTTTCTTGAGATTTCAAGGTATCATGTCTAGCAATCCTTTCTTTGTTCTTAATAATGTTTAATTAGTGACTTGTGTTAGTCATAGAGTTGGATTTGTGCAAGGTTTTGTGACTTTTTGTGAAGATTGGTGAATTTTCATAATTATTCATGATTTTTTCTGTTTTAATATGATTCATATGTTGTGGCTATGTATTGTGAGAACCTTGAATTTTGCAGTTATATACCAATGCATGTTTCAATTTCACTTTTATTTAGCATTCGTATTCTTTAAATCTTTTCTAGCATTACTTTCACTCGCTTTTATATACTAGTGCATATTTTATTCGTAGTCCTTATTCTAATCTACCACACTATTTCATTTGTTTTAAACAAGTAAATAAAAAAAAAATAATTTTCGTGTGCAAAATAATATAACGGTGCTAATTATTAAATCACTTAGCTTCGCTACACTAAGTTAATAATTCTTGAGTTATGTTAAGCTTACTTCTTAAAAATAATTCCTTAATTTTGTTTTATAGCTAATCCTAATTTCGAATAAGGTTAAGTGTAGTTAGAAATACTAATATTTTTATGCAACCGATAAATTCTAGAATAAAAACAATACAAGTACTATAACCATATTTAGGACATAAAAATTTCGATAATCAAAACCTTGCAAGATTAGCGGATCATTAGGCGTTCAAATCACATTTGGGGGCAATTTTTGGAGCTAAGTTAGAACCAAGGACTTAAGTGGATAATAGGAGGAGAAGTGAAAAGACTAAAATACCCCTCACAACTTCACAATTACCCCACGGCCACAACCATTCCAGGCAGCCAAACAACTCCCCGGACACCATGATCACAAGCCGCTCCATTCGGCCAACCGCAGCTTCACTACCCCTACACTCAATCACTTCCGACACTCAACCATCCTCAAACCGCAGCACCACTTCACAATCCCAGTCCATAACCTCTGCACACTCCCTACCTCAGATAACACTCCACCCTCACATTGTTATCATCGACCGAGAGTGAGGAAGGAAGCTGAGAGTGCGGTTCCATTTCTGGTTCTGTCCGCAAACATTGAAGCTAGAGTGAAGACAGAGAGAAACCGTGAGCAAGATCCACCCATTCTGCACCTCCATTTCACTCCACTTCACGACTGTGACACCACCAGCTCCACCGACAACCACAACCTCAATCACTGCCGCGTACGTGAGAGCTGAGAGGAAGAAAAATTTTCCAGATTTTCGTGTGAAAGATTAGCTTGCTGTGAGGTAAAATTCTGGATCATTTTAGGACTAATCAGAGGTAGTTTGAGCTATCTTGAAGCATGCATGTACTGTGGAACCATCGGATGATGAATTTAAGATATTAGAAAAATTCCTGTTTCGGTTATATGCCCCTGCCGAGTAGCTGAGTTAGGAATGTAGCTCTAATGTGTTTTCTGGAATTGATTTGAGCATGCATTGGTGATTAACTAATCGAATCTTGGATGATTATTATGATTAGGGTCATGCATGAATTTAATTAGCCTGGATTACTCTGGAAATAAAAATGAAACAGAACTTTTTGCATGCAAACTCACCCGAGTGTAGTCTCACCAAGTTCTGGATTTATGAAAGTGTTTTGCTGCTGCCGAGCTGAATTTTCTGGTCTGGATGTTAGCTAATTAACTCAGCAATCTTGCATGTGAGAATTTAAGGGCAAAATAAAAGACTTCAATTGAAGATAATATCGGATGATGAACTAAGGAGATTAGAAAATTCTGTTTTGATTGTGAATGATTCTGCCGAGAGGATGGATTGGAAATGCAACTGAAATTCTGTTTTTCTTGTGATAACCTGAGCACTCAAGTGTAATTAGCCGAGTGGAACTTAATGTGTATGATGTCTAGGACCCTGCATGTTAATTCTATGAAGTTGATTGATGAATTAAGGGACCTAAGAAATTCTGGTTTGATGAAAATCTTCTGCCGAGACTAATTAAGAAATGATTTGCTTAAATTACTTAATTATGTCAAGCTGTGGTTATAATCCTAACTATCCAAGTGAAGATAAAATGTTTAAGAGCCTGCATGTTGAGTTACACGATTGGACAATGAAACTAGGAACTTGGAAAAATTCTGGTTTTGTGAATTGGAATTCTTATGAGCTGAAAATTTCCGAGACCTTGAATCTGAATTGTAATTTGCAATCTGTCATATGATGATGATTAGAGTGAATATATGCGATTAACTAGTTAACAACATGTTAATTGAAGTTCGCATGAGGTCTAGTAGCTCGGCTAACCAAGAGAATAAAATGAAAACAGAAAAACTGATTCATGAATGATCATCCGAGACTAGTTGTTATAATTTCTGGATTTGTGTAGATGAGTATAATTGTAGCTTGAACCTGGATTTGATTTGGAAACCTTTACTAGCTAGCTACGTGTTTACATGTACTAATAGAGTACCAAAAATTCTGTTTTAACCAAAGAAAATCCTGTTTTAAGAACCATTGCTATTGCTAGAAGTTCCTTATGAACTACCGTGAACATGAATCTGGAAATTTTGAAGATTTTTAACAGGGGTTTAACTTCAACTCCTGAACGGAAATTGTGCATTGTTTAGCTAAGTAATTGCTTGAGGAAGTGAGAGTTTACTAGCCTGCTTCACCTGAGTAAATAAAGTGAAAACAGAAAATTCCTTCATGCATGATTCATCCGTGGCTTGCTAGACAGATTCTTGAATTTTTTTGGGATGTTTAATCTTGTTGCTCGAATTTGATTATGAACCAGAATCTTCAGCTTGACTTTAGAATTCTTCCTTGGGGTGTTAGAAACCCGAAATGCATGACAAAATGCACACGTAGTCTGTGAAAACTGTTTGGCAATGGGTCATTTGATATCTTGAGAATTCGATTTGGAAATAGTGAAGGGTAGCTATGGATATAAGCTGGAAATTTTCCAGCCTTAGTCATGTTTGATAAAGAAGTACGTATGGATTTCCTCATATATTTTGGAGCTGTGGAAAAATTGTATTACTACTGAATTCGCTTTATAATACCTTGAGATGGTCATGCATTTGAATTTTGGGGTGACAATGTGATATTATGTATGGAATTTCTTGGCTTTGGATCAAATACTTGAGTAGGAGGCTGCTGCAATTGTGGTCTTTGGTTTTAAATAACTGTTAGTAGATTTAAACATTTGAAATGTTAAGCTTGGTTGTCACAAGAATTACTGGTTGGGTGCTAAGGGCTAATGATTGACGAAGCCCTTAGCCATTGAAATAATTTTATAAAGTATTATTGAATGATGGAAGTTAATTGCTGGAATGTCTTGGGACTCCACTTTTATTTTATTTGCTTATGTTGGGTTTGCTGAAACCAAGTGCTAATGATTGATGAAGCCTTGGTTGATCATTTTATTTTATTCAGAATTTCAATTGTCTAAAGCTAGGGCTAATGATTGACGAAACCCTAGTAATTTGCTATGTGATTTTTGCCATATTTTGATCCATATTATGATCTCGAAATGGAATCGGAGCGGGGGGAAATTGTATAGACCTTGCAAACTCGAGTAGCTGCGTTCAAAATTAACCAAAAATATTTTCCAGCTAGTATGATATTATAAAACTCTATATCTAGCGTTTTGCCTAAAACTTTCCAATTCAATAATTTCCTTCAGCTCAAACCAGCCCCGATAGCTTCAGTAAATAAGTTCTATAACTTTTGGAAACTCCAAGTCTTATTTCAATTCTTTTCCTTCCTATAAGCCTTGCACTTGTATAGTTAACTATAGGAAAAGTTTTAAAATACTAGTTTTACTAATCCTATTGAAAAGCTTGGGAGACTTGCTCGGCAAGAAACCCTATTCTAGGAAAAATAGTTTTTAAGGATAATTTTTGCAAAAGCCGTAACTTTAGGGAAATGTTCAAAGTAACTTTCTAACTATGATTTTGAGAAGTTTGTCGACTTGTTTCTAGTAAGTAATACTAGTTACCCCCTTCTAAGGAAAAATAAGGAACATTTCTACTACTTTTGTCAAGCTTCAATCTAAATAGATTTTTGAAATCTCTTGAGAAAGTAAACTAGTATTATATTAAATAAATTCTTATACGAATAAGTTTAAAAACTGAATAGAAACTTATGGTTTCAAAATTTGGTTTTTAGGATATCGCGAGGACGCGGAATTTGATTCCCAACCTGATATCTGAACTCCACTCTTGGTGAGTGTCCCTGCCTGTTCTTTTCCTACTTGAATTAAGTGCTTTCTTGACTCGATATGTGATATATTGCAAAATGAGTTTTGATCCATCGAAGTGAGCAGTGTGTACTTTATCGCACTAGCCGTTCGAGTGGTGACTTGCGTGAATCATTTTTCTCGTAAATCCTTGAATCTAAAAGTAGTTACGTCGTTGGGTGAATCCCTCGGCACTTGAATCTAACTACAATAATCCTTGAATCTAAAAGTAGTTACGTCGTTGGGTGAATCCCTCGGCACTTGAATCTAACTACAAAAACGTCGTTGGGTGAATCCCTCGACCAATTATCTACGAGTATATCTCGAGTATACTGCGTCCTTAGTCGACGTTCGGGCCCGGGACAGGGGTATGAATGGTGACGGGTTAGGATTAAAATGAGTGGATCTACATGGATTATAGGTAGTGAAAGTTGACGGAGGGTCAACTACGATAAACGGTGCTCAAGCGAGGAAAATGGCTCCTGAGAGCCCTTGTATCCTACCTTGTGTTGTTACACGCTTTCTTAATTGTTTAACCTGTTTAAGTTATTACTTGCTGTTTGAATTACGTGACTGCATGTTTTGGGGCACCACTGAGCTTTAGCTCACCCCATGTTTATTTGTTTTCCTTACAGGATGGGAAGTTTGAAAGTATTTGAGCAGCTTATATTTCTTATGGTTGTACTTGAACAATTTGATTGTAAT
This sequence comes from Coffea eugenioides, assembly GCF_003713205.1. Classification (NCBI taxonomy): domain Eukaryota; kingdom Viridiplantae; phylum Streptophyta; class Magnoliopsida; order Gentianales; family Rubiaceae; genus Coffea; species Coffea eugenioides. The sequence continues at coordinate 47,588,181 of NC_040036.1, read as the reverse complement.
TTTCGGTTTGTAACGGATTCTAAGCTAAGCATCGTACTTTTCATTTTGGATTTCCACTTGAAGCTGGAAAAGTGTAATCTCTAATTCTAATACTCAATTTATATGTTTGTATTGGTATAGTATGTCCCTATCTTTTGCGAGCGTCGCTGGAAGTATTTAAGAACCGTCGATTGGCTAGGTTATATGCTGTTATCTCTGAAGTTAATGTGGTGATAGAAATTGATTTGTTTCGGAAGAATCATTATTGTAATAGCTTAGGTTAATCGTCGGACGGTTTTGGGTTAGAATGCTTGCGTGAGTCCTGGCGAGAGTTGGGTAGACGGCCCACCAACCCTTTGGTTCGCCTTAGGGGGAAGTGGGGTCGCCACATGTATGATGATTGGAAATGATATAGAATGAAGCTAGAAGGTGTATTTGGTGGTTAATTGCAAGAAATTTCTGTTTTGGAAGGAAATTGGAAACCTAGGGTTTCATGTTCTTACATTCTGCCTGGTACTGTATCTCATAGTTAGGGGCCGAATTGGCCTTGGGTTAAAACATGAAAGTTGTAGGGAATGATATTTTAGAGATTCCTACAAAATTTCAGGTCAATCGGAGCAACGTAGCTTGAGAAAAGATGGAATTACCCTTGCTACCCTGGTTTTACCCGAATTTGAGAATTGCTTCTGTAATGGGTTATTTTGGTTGGGAATGCTTCGGAATTAGTTGTTGAGGTCTTCTGATGAATTTTAGCCCTGTTTCTTATCTTTGGATGGCTTTGGAATTACTGGATTTGGGCTTAGGTAGCCTGATTTATGATGTTTGCACCAGAATACGATTTGTGAATCTGTTTTTGCGGTTCTGGTGTAGTAGATTGCATTTTTGACCTGGTTACACTCGAAACTGGGCTGAGTGACCTTCTGCAATATTGTAGCCCTATATCTTAGCTTCGAAATGGTGTATCTTTCACCTCCATCCGATAATCGTAGTCCCATTGGTACCAAAACTGCAAAATGATGTCAAAAACTATTTTTTTTTTGGTTAACACTTAACTCCATTTTCGGATTTTTCTGGTTTCCTCTAATGCTTATGTATGCTTATGGAGCCCTATTTTGGTAGTATGTGGAATTGGTTTATGACTTGTAATCGAGTCTTATTGTGCTTATTTGAATATTTTAGGGCTTGACTTTCATTTCCGGACTTTTTCCTAGCTTGAATTGTCCTTGTACTACTTGGAGCTTATTGAACGGCTATTGAATGAACTTATTTTGTGTGTGATTATTGGGACTGGATGAGAAAAATAATGAAGCCATAAATGGCTGGAAATAGGAAAATACAAAGGGCGTGCTGCCCAAATTTTCGCTCGAGGGTTAAGTTTCTATTTAAACTTGTCTATTTTTCGTTGGACAAATACTATGACCGTTTTCCATCTTAAAACATGATACCTTTTCCATTTGAACCTTCAACCTTTAAATGTTTATTTACAACTTCATACCAAAATATAGAGGTATGACCTAAGGTTTTCTCAGTCAAGACATGTAGGCTATAATACCTACTTGAATGTCTATCGATTTTTAACCACATACACGATTCCGAAAAATAATATTTCTGAGCCTATCTAGTTGGATTCTGATTTGACTTTGATTCAAGTGTTTTCCATTGGAATTGTTATAACCCTTTGAGTTTGGTTATGACACCCTAGTTATTTCCGTCCACAGATCCAAATGGTTGTTTTTCACTTTAAAGTCACCTTTATCCGTTTTACTCGTAACTAGTCGAGTTCCTTGCTTCTACTTACTTGTTTTGCTAGATGAATAGTAATATTCTTTCTCATTGAATCATAGGTTTTCTCGGTGACCGAGGGTAAGATCCGATAGGACATTTTGGACGTTATTTTGCATAATTCGGTGAGTGTTCCTTGTTTGTTATGTTTCTTGATTATATGGCTTGTATATATGACTGATAACATGTTAAACGCTTTCACTCATTAGCCAAAACGAGTTTTCTAGGCGAGTGTGTACTTTATCGCACTCAGCCTAAATGATTGTGAACTTTTCAATGATTGAACGATTGAAATGTTACTTGTGCATGAATGTAAGCCTTTTGGCTGAACTGGCCACTGCCCCTTGTTACCGATCGACTCGAGCCAGAAGTGGACTCGGTCGGGCGATATGGTGACCTGGGTGAACGTTTGGTATACTCGAGTATTACCTTGTAGGTTGGTGGAGGTTGGTGGAGCTTGGCAAATGTCCAGGAAAGGGTGAATGAAATGAACGAATGAACGAACGAACGAGGGTTTTATGTATAAACGAAAAATGCATTTTCAAATGAATGAAGGAAAAGGGAATGACAGGAGAACGAACGAACGAACGAATGAACGAACGAACGTATCCTTTTCATGTATGGTTTATTGTAAATGTTGTAACTGTTTCTTGACTTATCGTTTGATTTATGACTTGATTCTATGTTCGGAACCTCACTGAGCTTTTAGCTCATCCCTTTAGTTTTGTTTTCCTTAACAGGGGAAGGCGAGCAAGGACGAGAGCTCTGTATAGACTGGCTGGGTCTAGTTTTGGTTTTGTTTTAGTTCTCGCCCTAGTGCTTGGCACGGGCTGGTTGTATGATGACTTGAGAACTTTTGTATTCTCGACGGTTGTACTTCTTTCTGAGATAGCAATGTACATATAAGTTTCACTTAAGTTTTGGATCCTCGTTTTGCTCTTTCTTGTGGTTCTATTTCTGATTTGTGTGAGTGAACGACTGAGTCCCGGCGAGAGCTGGGCAGGCGGTCCGCCGAACCCTTTGGTTCACCTTAGGGTGAGGTGGGGCTGTCACACAATTAACTAAAACAACTACCTCGTAGAGCATTTAAACACATAACACATATACATAGAACACATAACCGGATCAAGCAATTATACAGAACAGTCAGTCAAGTACATACAAAGTCATCCCATGAAAAAAGGGGTCCTCCAAAAGTACTGTAGACAGACTAGGGCACGAGTACAAAAGAACTCACGAAAAGCTTTCCCCCCTAGGGCTCCGTCCATAATCTACGAGAACAACACCATTTATATCTTAATCAAGGTTGATCACGCTTAACCATACCCGAACAAACCACACGAAATTCTATAGAATCGCATTTCTAGTTCGCCCAATCCTTTCTAACCTAGGCTCTCATTTCTTTCGTATCCAGGCGCAAGAATCCCATCTAAGATGATTCACAACTCGAGCCGGCCGGTCCCAAGCGTAAATCATCCATATTAAAGATTCCTACCTGACATACATACCTAGCTTCCTCAAGTCCCATGATAATGATCCTTACACTTATGACATGCACAGTTCATAGCTTACGCTCAAAAAGCACTTATACCTTTTGACGCATTCACGAAAGCAGGACCATAACACCACTTGGCCCAAGTCCTCTCCGCGCAGAGACCACGCGAAGTGGCTCTGATACCACCTATGACAGCCTCACTTTCCCCTAAGGCGAACCAAAGAGGTTAGCGGACTGCCTGCCTAGCTCTCACCAGGACTAACGGTGCAGGCAAACACGATCTAAGACGTTTCGGGAAGATAATACGCGCTTATACAAGCCGAAATCGCAAAATAGCCCAACGCAAACTAAACCGTCGGTGAATAGTGGGTGCCATGTCATATAACTCGGAAAAATATTCCCAACTAAATAGGACACATAAACGGGGTTAAAACAGTGTTATATACATACGTTTGTAATTTACAAAACAAAAGCGAGATAATTAGATCAAAATACAGTTAGGGTTTTGCCCAAAAGGAGCTATTCAAAAATACATTTACATAAGCTCAACTCGGCAACCAACATGTACAACTTTTCCAAAAGTAATCAATTTTCTGTAAGGAAAACAAAAGGAACAGAGTGAGCTTACGCCCAGTGATATACTATCACTCAAGTAGCAAAGTTCATATAAGCATCAAGCTTCTCATTCTAATGCATCAAAAGTAAGCAAAGACACACATCAATAGTGTTGATAAAAGGATACGGGCAGCTCTCAAGAGCCCCTTTCCTCACTTGCATTCTTGATCGGACCTCATTGACCCTCCGTCAATGTTTAAGAGTAACCAACCGTAAGCTCCACTTTACGTCCATTCCTTCCACCCAACATACCCCTACCGGGCCCGAACTCCAAACAGTAGAAATTTGGTAATACTCGAGTATACCGGAATCAAGAGTCTCACTACTACAAGATTCCATATAACAGTCCCCATGGCTCGTCAACTTTCACGACCAAGCCCTCGCTGGCTCGATTCAATCGACTACCAATGGGGTTGAGCTTAGTAGTAACAGTAAAAGCCATTGGATCCTCGTCCAAACGGCACCAAATCCAGTTTTCCATGTACATTTCAAGTACCACAGTGAAACAGTAGACAGTCGTGTAAAATACAAAAGGGGGTGAGGGCGATCAAGTACATTCTCACTTTAATCAGTTTCAACAGTGCAAATAAGCCTTCAAGGCATCAAGTTCAATATAATAAAGCCACATTGTAAACAAACAAGTGAGTAGTATACTCACCATGTGAGGACCCGCAAAATTCTCCTTGTTTTATTTTATTTTATTCTATTTTATTTTTCCGCGTGTATTTTCCTTGCTTTCAATCAATTAATCATTTAATTTTCAGAGATTTTATAAGTGAGTATCGTTTTTAAATCATTTATTTTAGTATAAGTGCGTACATGTTAAATTTGAGGTGCATTATGGATGTGAGATCCTGGATTCCAAATTGTCTCAAATAAATTAAATATGGATATTTATAGTAGCTATTGTGTGAAAAATATATTTTACCATGTGTTTTAATTTTCACAGAGTATTTTACATACCAAAAGTGAAAAATTTAATTGAATCATTAAAATCCTACTTTCAAAACTAAACCGTTAAGTTTAAATTAAATTCAACCAATTAATATTTTCATGATTGTATGTGCATCCATGCATGTTTAGTACGGTGGTTTGAGTGATTAGTACCTTGGGTTGGTGGGCTTAAGTTAGTTTTAATTAAACTAAGTAAACCAATGGGTTAATTACATTGGATCAAGTAGAGTTTTAGTGTTGGGCCTTTAAGTTTTAATTTCATTAGAAGCCTAAGCCATAAACCCATTAATTACCCAAGCCCATGACCCATCTCTTGTTTTGCTTTACTATTAATAGACTTAGCTATTAAGTTAGGAGGACATAAGACAAAACAAACAAAGCCAACACCAAGAACAAGCTACCGTGAGCTTGGAGAAGAAGAAAGGCAGCATCGGGTGAGCTAGGAGAAGAGAGAAAAAAAAAAAAAGAAAAAAAAGAAAGGGAACTTTGTTGGAGAGTTGGAGCTCAAGGATACATCTCCTCAAAGAATCGGCCAGCTAGGGGGTATGCTTAAGGATTTGAGGTAAACCAATTTCCTAACTCTTGATTCTTGTGGTAAAACATATGATTGATGATTGGAAGTTGAATCTAACTAGCTAGGAACTGATTTGAACGGCTGGAAATTCGTTTGATTGGGTGGAATTTAAATGAACTTCAAGTGTTCCTTTTCTGTCAAGATTTCTGTCCGAAATTAGTCTGAAAATTCGAACATGTTGGGAGCTGATTTGGCCTTAGTCCAAAACATGAAAGTTGTAGGGAATGATGTTTTATAGTTGTCTGTAAAATTTCAGCTCAATCGGAGCAACGTAGCCTGTGAAAAGACCAAAATACCCCTACTTCCCTGTATTTATCCGAAACTGATAATCAGCTTCTGTAATTGGATGTTTTGACCAGGAATACTACTGATTTGGTTGTTGATGTCTTCTTACTAATTATAGCCTTGTATCTTAGCTTTCTAATGGCTTTGGAATCACTTGAATTGGAGTTGTGTGTGCTGAGATATGACTGAAAGAATCAGGACTGCTGCAGTGAATTTCGAACTGGAAAATCTGGAGTTGTTTTGGTAAATTTGACCTAGTTAGGATGAGAACTGGACTGAGTGGTCTTCATGAAAGTTGTAGAATTCTGAATTAGCTTTCAAATGCCTCTAAGAACACCTGATTCGGACTTGTGTACTCTGAGTTATGTCCATTACAGTGTTCTGCGTTTAAACAGCCGACGAATTGGTTTCTGGTTTAGTAATTCGAGAATTTGACCAAGTTACATTAGAAACTGGACTAAGTAACCTTCATGAACATTGTAGCCCTGAGTCTTAGCTTCGAAACGGCATAGGTTGTGTCTTAATCCGATAAGCGTAGCCTCGGATAAGTTATTTCCGCTTTCATACGTCAAATCTGTCTTTTGCTAAATTGAATTTCTGCACTTGTTATTACTGTATTTCTTATTCTTATGATATTGTGAGCCTATGGAACGGCTCTTGACTTGAATTGCTTATGTGTGATGTTGGGTTGTGGTTGAGGAAAAATAATGAAGCCAAAATGGCTGGAAAATTAGGTAAACACAAAGGGCGTGCTGCCCAAATTTTCGCTCGAGGGTTAGGTTTCTATTTGAACTTGTATACTTTTGTTTGGCCAATACCATGACCGGTTTTCCATTTTAAAACATGATTTTTCATCTTGGGGTTCAAACAACCCTCTTCTTACTTGAAAGTCATCTTTACACGTTTTACTCCTAATTAGTCGGGTTTCTTTGTTTCCCTTAAATGTTTTGCTCGATAAACTGTAATATGTTCCCTTGTTCAACCTTAGGTTTCATTGGTGACTAAGGGCAATATCCGGAAGGATATTTTGCACGTTATTTTGCATATCTAGGTGAGTGTTCCTTATTTGACTTTATGGCTTGTTGTTATCATTTGCTAATGTGTTAATTGCTTTTAATGATTTCCAAAACGAGCTTTCTAGGCGAGTGTGTACTTTATCGCACTCGACCTAAATAACTGTGTAATTTCAAGGATTTAATAATTGAAATGTTACTTGCGCATGAATGTAAGCCTTTTGGGCTGAACTGGCCATTGCCCTTGTTACCGGTCGTCTCGAGCCAGAAGCGGACTCGGTCGGGCGATTAGGGACTTGGGTGAACGTTTGGTATACTCGAGTATTACCCTGTAGGTTGGTGGAGACTGGCCAACGGCCAGGACGGGAGTGAACGAACGAACGAACGAACGAGGGTTTATTGATAAACGAAAAATGCATTTTCAAATGATTGGAGGAATAAGGGGAAATGTCAGGAGAACGAATGAACGAATGAACGAATTGCTCCTTGTGAGCCGTATCCTTTTAATGAATGTTACTATTGCTTTCCATTGTAAATGTTTCTTGAATTATTGATACTCCATGTTTAATGTATTGAATTGATTGTTTGATTGTTTGATTATCTGTTTGGAACCTCATTGAGCTTTTAGCTCACCCCTTTAGTTTTGTTTTCCTTAACAGGGGACGGCGAGCAAGATGAGAGCATAGACTAGCCTAGTCTAGGTCTTTTGTTTCTTTTGTAATGGTTCTCGCCCTAGTGCTTGGCACGGGCTAGTTGTATGGTGAAGTGAGAACCTTTGTACATTTGATGGTTGTACTTCCTTTTGATATAGCAATGTATATAAGTTCCACTTTAAGTTTGGATTGCTGCCATATTTATTCTTGTGATTTGTTCTGGATTTGATTAAAGAACGACTGAGTCCCAGCGAGAGTTGGGCAGGCGGCCCGCCAAACCCTCTGGTACGCCTTAGGGGGAGGTGGGGTCGTTACAAGTGGTATCAGAGCTTAGGCTTCAGATCTCTGTAGTGTATCCTAGATTAAAGATTAGGATACCGGACTGTGGGATTTGATTGGACTTGAAAGTTAAGCGATTGAGGGATAAAATTTATAGTTGCTTCGCGTGGTTTCTACGTGGAGTGACCCTGGACTAAGTGGTGAATAAGTATGAGGGACTAAGTGAAGCTATGAATTGCGAAAGTTATAGGCCTTAAATCTTTCTAATGGAATCTGAGGACCATAGATAGGTATGTCAGGTAGGAATTCCGATTGTAGATAGTTTACTCTTGGGACTGCAGCTCGAGATGTGAATTATCTTATTTCGGATTCTCGTGCCTGAGTACTCTATAGTTGAGGTGCTGCTAAATACTTGAGACTTACATTTTGGGAACATGAACAGGTTTTGTCTGACTAGAATGAGCACAAGAGATCAGGGACATCTAGTTTGGATAGTAAGTGACGTGAGAGACCGGACGGGCTGATACTGGGACGACTTCACCTTTTCCTTTTGATTTACCTGTATATTGTTACTACATGACGTTAGTATACCTGTATGTACATGGTTATCTGTCCAACTTGATATGTATTTGTGTATTTGCTTATCCGTCATCTTGGTATGGTGTGTTATGTGCGTATATGGTTATTTGTGTATTTGGTATGCTGGAACTTGTTACTTTAGTCAATTTACTTTGATTATTTACTTAATTACCTTTTTGGGGGGAAAAGAAAAGGAAAAAGAGAGAGAAAACATATATATGGACGGGAGACGTAGTCGTGGACGTGGACGTGGCCGTGGGAATAAACGAGCTCAAGAGCCAAGAGAGGAAAGGGAAACAACAGCTGCACAAGAGCAAGGACCGAGGGTTGAACCCGGGGACCAAATGGCGATGGCAATTCAACAAATGACAAACATCTTAACAAGGTTGGTGGACCAACAAGGTCAAATACTTGTGAATCAACCTCCGAACCCTGAAATAGGTGAAGATCGGGCTCTTGAGAGATTTCAGAAGTTTGCTCCTCCGAAATTCCTTGGAGGGTCTGATCCGGATGTAGCCGAACAGTGGCTGGAGGCCATGATCAATATCTTCGCAGCTTTGAACTATACCGAACAAAGGCAAGTGAACTTTGCGGTATTTCAATTTGAAGGACCGGCTCGAGCATGGTGGAATGTAATTAGAGCAAAATGGGAAAGGGAACAGACTGTATGGACCTGGGCGAACTTTATAAGAGAATTTAACGAGAAGTACCTCCCACCTTTAGTCCAAGAAAGGAGGGAGGACGAATTTATTGGACTACGCCAGGAGACCTTAAGTGTGGCTGAATACGAAATGAAATTCACCAAACTATCCAAGTTTGCTTCCGAATTAGTAGCCACGGAACCGAGAAGAGTGAGACGGTTTATACAGGGACTAAATTTGGACATCCAAGAGGCGTTAGCAGCAGCGCAAGTGAATACGTTTACGGAGGCCCTTGAGAAGACTCAACGAATCGAGAATGCAAAGGCACAAGTAAAAGCCTCTCAAACTCGGAAAAGAGGTGCAGCTGGTAGTACGAGTGAGGAACCAAGTGAATCGATAGCCCCTTCCAAAGTGCAGAAAGTGAATTTTTTGTCCCACCCACCATGGACAAGAGGGGCGTCAGATGAACGATCTACAAAAGGAAGTCAAGTAGGCCATGGGGAGATTTTTCAAAAAAGCCAACAAGTGGCTTCTTCCTTGACTTGTGGCTACTGTGGAAAGGCCAATCACACTGAGAGTGATTGTTGGAGGAGAGGGCGGAAGTGTTTGATTTGTGGAAGTGGTGACCACCAGGTTAGCAACTGTCCGAGGAAACAGTCACGTGAAAATAGTACCCAGCAACTGGAGGGCACTAAATCAAAACAAGCGAATGAAAGAGGGAACCGAACAAAAGTACCGCCAAGGATATATGCTTTAGACAACCAACAAACTCCTGAGCCATCTGAAGGTAAAAATTTCGAGGACGAAATTTCTTAAGGGGGAGAGATTGTGAGGACCCGCAAAATTCTCCTTGTTTTATTTTATTTTATTCTATTTTATTTTTCCGCGTGTATTTTCCTTGCTTTCAATCAATTAATCATTTAATTTTCAGAGATTTTATAAGTGAGTATCGTTTTTAAATCATTTATTTTAGTATAAGTGCGTACATGTTAAATTTGAGGTGCATTATGGATGTGAGATCCTGGATTCCAAATTGTCTCAAATAAATTAAATATGGATATTTATAGTAGCTATTGTGTGAAAAATATATTTTACCATGTGTTTTAATTTTCACAGAGTATTTTACATACCAAAAGTGAAAAATTTAATTGAATCATTAAAATCCTACTTTCAAAACTAAACCGTTAAGTTTAAATTAAATTCAACCAATTAATATTTTCGTGATTGTATGTGCATCCATGCATGTTTAGTACGGTGGTTTGAGTGATTAGTACCTTGGGTTGGTGGGCTTAAGTTAGTTTTAATTAAACTAAGTAAACCAATGGGTTAATTACATTGGATCAAGTAGAGTTTTAGTGTTGGGCCTTTAAGTTTTAATTTCATTAGAAGCCTAAGCCATAAACCCATTAATTACCCAAGCCCATGACCCATCTCTTGTTTTGCTTTACTATTAATAGACTTAGCTATTAAGTTAGGAGGACATAAGACAAAACAAACAAAGCCAACACCAAGAACAAGCTACCGTGAGCTTGGAGAAGAAGAAAGGCAGCATCGGGTGAGCTAGGAGAAGAGAGAAAAAAAAAAAAAGAAAAAAAAGAAAGGGAACTTTGTTGGAGAGTTGGAGCTCAAGGATACATCTCCTCAAAGAATCGGCCAGCTAGGGGGTATGCTTAAGGATTTGAGGTAAACCAATTTCCTAACTCTTGATTCTTGTGGTAAAACATATGATTGATGATTGGAAGTTGAATCTAACTAGCTAGGAACTGATTTGAACGGCTGGAAATTCGTTTGATTGGGTGGAATTTAAATGAACTTCAAGTGTTCCTTTTCTGTCAAGATTTCTGTCCGAAATTAGTCTGAAAATTCGAACATGTTGGGAGCTGATTTGGCCTTAGTCCAAAACATGAAAGTTGTAGGGAATGATGTTTTATAGTTGTCTGTAAAATTTCAGCTCAATCGGAGCAACGTAGCCTGTGAAAAGACCAAAATACCCCTACTTCCCTGTATTTATCCGAAACTGATAATCAGCTTCTGTAATTGGATGTTTTGACCAGGAATACTACTGATTTGGTTGTTGATGTCTTCTTACTAATTATAGCCTTGTATCTTAGCTTTCTAATGGCTTTGGAATCACTTGAATTGGAGTTGTGTGTGCTGAGATATGACTGAAAGAATCAGGACTGCTGCAGTGAATTTCGAACTGGAAAATCTGGAGTTGTTTTGGTAAATTTGACCTAGTTAGGATGAGAACTGGACTGAGTGGTCTTCATGAAAGTTGTAGAATTCTGAATTAGCTTTCAAATGCCTCTAAGAACACCTGATTCGGACTTGTGTACTCTGAGTTATGTCCATTACAGTGTTCTGCGTTTAAACAGCCGACGAATTGGTTTCTGGTTTAGTAATTCGAGAATTTGACCAAGTTACATTAGAAACTGGACTAAGTAACCTTCATGAACATTGTAGCCCTGAGTCTTAGCTTCGAAACGGCATAGGTTGTGTCTTAATCCGATAAGCGTAGCCTCGGATAAGTTATTTCCGCTTTCATACGTCAAATCTGTCTTTTGCTAAATTGAATTTCTGCACTTGTTATTACTGTATTTCTTATTCTTATGATATTGTGAGCCTATGGAACGGCTCTTGACTTGAATTGCTTATGTGTGATGTTGGGTTGTGGTTGAGGAAAAATAATGAAGCCAAAATGGCTGGAAAATTAGGTAAACACAAAGGGCGTGCTGCCCAAATTTTCGCTCGAGGGTTAGGTTTCTATTTGAACTTGTATACTTTTGTTTGGCCAATACCATGACCGGTTTTCCATTTTAAAACATGATTTTTCATCTTGGGGTTCAAACAACCCTCTTCTTACTTGAAAGTCATCTTTACACGTTTTACTCCTAATTAGTCGGGTTTCTTTGTTTCCCTTAAATGTTTTGCTCGATAAACTGTAATATGTTCCCTTGTTCAACCTTAGGTTTCATTGGTGACTAAGGGCAATATCCGGAAGGATATTTTGCACGTTATTTTGCATATCTAGGTGAGTGTTCCTTATTTGACTTTATGGCTTGTTGTTATCATTTGCTAATGTGTTAATTGCTTTTAATGATTTCCAAAACGAGCTTTCTAGGCGAGTGTGTACTTTATCGCACTCGACCTAAATAACTGTGTAATTTCAAGGATTTAATAATTGAAATGTTACTTGCGCATGAATGTAAGCCTTTTGGGCTGAACTGGCCATTGCCCTTGTTACCGGTCGTCTCGAGCCAGAAGCGGACTCGGTCGGGCGATTAGGGACTTGGGTGAACGTTTGGTATACTCGAGTATTACCCTGTAGGTTGGTGGAGACTGGCCAACGGCCAGGACGGGAGTGAACGAACGAACGAACGAACGAGGGTTTATTGATAAACGAAAAATGCATTTTCAAATGATTGGAGGAATAAGGGGAAATGTCAGGAGAACGAATGAACGAATGAACGAATTGCTCCTTGTGAGCCGTATCCTTTTAATGAATGTTACTATTGCTTTCCATTGTAAATGTTTCTTGAATTATTGATACTCCATGTTTAATGTATTGAATTGATTGTTTGATTGTTTGATTATCTGTTTGGAACCTCATTGAGCTTTTAGCTCACCCCTTTAGTTTTGTTTTCCTTAACAGGGGACGGCGAGCAAGATGAGAGCATAGACTAGCCTAGTCTAGGTCTTTTGTTTCTTTTGTAATGGTTCTCGCCCTAGTGCTTGGCACGGGCTAGTTGTATGGTGAAGTGAGAACCTTTGTACATTTGATGGTTGTACTTCCTTTTGATATAGCAATGTATATAAGTTCCACTTTAAGTTTGGATTGCTGCCATATTTATTCTTGTGATTTGTTCTGGATTTGATTAAAGAACGACTGAGTCCCAGCGAGAGTTGGGCAGGCGGCCCGCCAAACCCTCTGGTACGCCTTAGGGGGAGGTGGGGTCGTTACACACCAAGCAAGCAAGTGGAATTTCGTAAACTTCTGCCCAAATAGCGTCTTTACTCACCGTCACGCCCTAAAATATTCAAATAAGCACAATAAGACTCGATTACAAGTCCTAAACCAAAACCAATTCCACATACTACCAAAATAGGGCTCCATAAGAATGTATAAGCACTAGAGTAAACCAGGGAAATCCGGAAATTGAATTAAGCTCTAAACCATAAAAACAGTTTTTGACATCATTTTGCGGTTTTGGTATCATTGGCACTACGGTTATCGGATAGAGGTGAAATACACACTGTTTCGAAGCTAAGAGGTAGGGCTACAATGTTTAAGAAGGCTACTCAGTCCAGTTTCTAGTGCAACCAGGTCAAAAATTCAATATACTAAACCAGAACCGCAAAAACAGGTTAACAAACTGCATTCTGGTTCAAACATCATAAGTCAGGCTACCTAAGTCCAAATCAAGTGATTCCAAAGCCATCCAAAAGCTAAGACACCAGGATACATTTCTTCAAAAGGCGTCAATAACCAAATCAGAAGCATTCCCAATCAAATTAACCAATTACCAAAGCTGATTACCAAGTTCGGGTAGAAACAGGGCAGCACGGGTATTTCAGTCTTTTTCATAAGGTACGCTACTCCGATTGACCTGAAATTTTGTAGGCACCTCTAAAATATCATTCCCTACAACTTTCATGTTTTAATACAAGGCTAATTCGGCCTCTAACTATGATGAACAGTACCAGGCAGAAAGGGGGTAATCGAAACCCTAACTTCCGAAATTTCCGTTCAATGCGGAAATTTTCTGCAATTAACCACAATTTACACCTTCTAGCTTCATTCAAGATCATTTCCAATCATCATCCATGGCCACAACATATGAATCATATTAAAACAGAAAAATCATGAATAATTATAAAACTTCACCAAATTCAACCAAAATCATGATATAATCCACAAAATCACCTCTTAGGCTACCACAAGTCATTAATTAGACATCATTAGATAGAGGAGAGGGGTTCCTTCACTACTCACCTTAGTAACCAAAGGAAAAGAGCAACTTGGCACCTTAATCCTCCAAACAACTCCACTAATCACCTCACAACCACTCACTTAAAGGTTTTTATGGAGTAAATGCAAGATTAAATGGTTGAGTTGTTGGATTTGAGCAAGATTGAAGCAAGAACTTGGAGAGTTTTTCCTTTCTTTTGCTTGGAGAGAGCCGGCCACCATAAGCTTGGAAATGAAGTGATTTTGATCAATTTTTGGGTTTATTTAGTAAAATGGTAAAAAGGTGAATAGTAGTCAAAATGCAAGATTTAATCATATGGTGACACTTGTCACCCTATTTAATGCATGCATATCACTTTGTTTCCTCTCACACCAATCCACTTGGTAACCTCTAATTATCCTATAACACCCGGTAAATTAAACCCAGTATCCCAAACTTAACTTAATTGGCCGAACTTAACCAAACTTTCCGCACTAGCGGGTCCGACGTCCGATATACGTTCTTAATTTCTCAAAATCTAACCAATACTAGAAAAATCTTCTAAAAACTATATTTACTCATAAAAATTATTTAAAAAATTTTCTAATAAAAAAAATGCATAAAAGGCGTGCAAATAATTAAAATAAGGCCTAGAAATAAGGAAATTTACGGGTTCTCACAATAGCGATGATTGTGGATCTGCTTGTTGGTGTTGTTGTGCTGTTGATAAACCCGGTAGCGCCCCCTTTGTCCATTTAAAGTGAATCTGAACCAAAGAAATGCGAATCGAGAATCCATGAATGGGTCGTGTTTCCCGTATATGTAATCCGATGAACTAAAGGTCGCACCTTTGGTCCTTATTTGCGTGTACAAGTTGGGTCTGATAATTCTTAGGAGTACAAACTACAAGATTCAATTTTGATTGTTGGCTTGGGTTGGAAGTTTGGTACTTGTTTGGATTTTTGGCATGAAACCCAGAAATTCCAGTGTAGGAAACCAGGTTTTTGCTAAAAAATGCATGAACTGTCAACCCCTTTTGCCGCTGGTTTATTGAGCTTGTTCCATAGCTTTATCATGTTTACTCTTTGATGTCTCTCTTGCCATTGTTTTCCTTTTTTCTTCTATCCTGTGTATCTTGGGCATGAGTCTTGAAATAAAAGCATCGGCTGTATGATTCGGTTGGGATTCGTGCACGAAAATCTGCTGCAACAAACAACAAGCGCGAAGCTGCTGGTTTGTTGCAGCGATTAGACAAAACTGATTTTTCTTTTGGTGTTTGAGGTTCTAGTTTGGCTTGAGTTTTCATTTGGGTCTGTTTGCTGTGTGTTAGTGATGCTGTGTATGTGCTTGCAGCAATTTAAAGCAGCAAGGTGCGGTGTCCCAGCAGGCTGCAACATGGCAAGCCCATTCGTTGCAGCCATAGAGTCACTTTGCTGCATTTTATGTCTAGCTGCTGTGATTAGTTCTTTTAGGGATAGATGATTGTTTTTGGGTGATGTTAATGGCAATGGGATGAAGTTATAGCATCTGGGGGTTTGATTCAATAGGCTTCGTTTGAGTTACTTCGCATAGACCTCTTAGTTGGGTGATGAAATTTTCATCTATGAAACTCCCAAAGCTGGTGCTCCTTTTGCTGCCGCAGCATTTGTTTTCTTTTTAGTCATCCATTTAATCTTTAATGGTATGTTGATTATGATTGGTTTGGGTTAATCAAAGGGTCTAGTTGTTAAGTGGTGATTGAGTGATGGTCTTTTGCTGTTTTTTTTTTTTTTTTGAGTCTTGTACGAAATTTGTATTGGAAAGTTTAAAGTGGTAGCAAACTTCAACTGAATGTTTCAGAAGAAGGCTTCTATGTAACATGCATGCAAATGGCTTTCAAAAATTGCCTTTACTCCTCTCAGTTTCCATCTATGCTACAGAGGCCCAATAATGTTCTAATTTCTTGTAATTAGGTCCTAGAGTAATTGCAATTTGAACCATTACTTGACTCCTTCTTTGCTCTTGGACCCATGAATTTCCCAAAATGTGTTAATTGGGCTTGAGAGATTGGTTAATATTTGCAACTAGGTCCTTGGTAGTTTTTCTATTTTAGAAATTTGATCAATAATTTACTTTTCTTGGAAATTATGCATTATTTGATTTCATTTAAGTTGCAATTGAGAGGGATTTGGGTGATTTTGTTTATACTGTACTATTTAATTGGTGCCTTGACCTTTTTATTGTTTTGAAGCTATTTTTCCTCCATTTGATTGCCATTTCAAGGAAGGTATACTCTATCCCTTATTTTCACTTTATTTGACCCTATGTGTCTATGTGATTTATGTGCCTAATTGCATGCCTTTTGAATGTTTTCATTTTATTTATTTATTTATCCACTTTATTTGTTGTAGTTTCGTATAGTTATTTTCAATTTCGATCATTTGAAAGGCACTTGAATGCCAAAGTTGTAATAGCTAGGTTATTATTTTATTTATTTTATTCCGTTTCTCCTCTTAGATTGTAGTAGGCTTCCCCCCTCAAATGTAATAGCTAGGGTTTTATTCGCTTTCTTTTCGCTTGTGTGATTTGCATGCTTATGTGTTATGTGTTACCGCTTTCTTAGGGCCTTGCATCTAGATATCATGCTTATTTGTTATGTGTCTGTGTGATATTATATGTTTACATGCTTTTATTATATTTCACATGATTTGTTAGTTATGATTAATGTGTGACGTTATCACACTAGTCCAACGCTAGTTGTGATCCATTTCTCGATACTACACTAGTCCAACGCTAGTTGTGGTTCCCTTGTCCGATTTCTCACTAGTCCAACGCTAGCGAAAAAATAGAAATAAGGGCTAGTCCAACGCTAGACCCTTAAGAGCCCTTCGAGCGTTAGATCATGATTGTGTGATAAAATCACTTCATCTCATGTATGTTTTTCTACTTTTAGGTTTTTTTTTATTATTTTTGCATGGCATTCCCCTTATACGTATATCCCTTTCCCATATTTCCCCTTATACGTATATTCCTTACCCCTTTGTATGAAAACATGACATTAGACTTGCATTCCCATTTAGGTATTAGAACTAGGCTACTACATTTGCTTGATTAGATTAGGGAATAACCCCTTGAATATGGGATATGGACGAGTTTGGCTTTCTAGCCTTAGCACGCTCGTATTCCCTCTATTAAAGGGAAAATTGAGTCACGAACATTAGTCCCCCGTACCCGATATGATGCACTCCTTTAAGACATGTATATTTATATAATTATTTTATTCCTTTTCTTTTCTTAGAGTCTCATATTTTTGCATTATTCGTGACTTCTTCGAAGAGTCTTCATTGGGCGTCACAATTAATGTGATTGGTACCAAATAAAGCTTTGAAGATACATTCCGACCCCCCGACACCCTTCTAGGTCTAGGGTTTGCAGTCATATAGTACATCCAAATGTGATAAATCTTTAGGTTAAAAATAAGAAAATCTTTAACTAAATCACGCAACTAGCCTTGGTTAGGTCGAAAGGGTGCCTCGGATTTTTATCCTTGCCTTCCCTTTCTTCAAATGTGACTCCCGAATCTTTTTCTTTGATTTATGTAGACTAGGAGTCGTTTAAAAGGGGTTTTTTATACTTTTTCCTTTGAAAAATTCATTTTAGGTGACTTGATACACCTTAACTCTATACCAACTGGCGACTCCGATTTTGTTTTAAAAACCCTTTTTAAACTATAATTGGGGCCCAAATCGTCGCATTACAAGTCCCATTTAGGCCCTTTTCCTTTATTCATTTTCTAAAAAACAAAACTCATTTTTTCCAAAAATCAAAAATCCATTTTTCTAAACTCGTTATTTATTTTAAAAATGGGGCGCGACATAGGCATTATTTTATTTCTTTGAACACATTTTCTATATTTTCTTTATTATATAAATTTTCTAGATATTTTTATAAGTAAATATAGTTTTTAAATCATTTTTCTAGTATAAGTTAGTTCACGAGACAATAATAGTGTATATTGGACGTGGGACCCGCTAGTGCGTTAAGTACGATTAATTTTGACGACTAGGCAAAGTTTGGTATTAAGGGACATTATTTTACCAGGTGTTAGGAGATAATTGGAGGTTAGCTAGGTAATTAACCCTTGGTAAGTAAGAGGATAGGAATAAACCTTAAAGGCGCCACGTGTCGCGTTACTATTCGAAGGTGGACTTTGACCAAAGTTGTCTTAACTTCCCTAAAACCAATTTTGACCAAGATTTGCTTCATTTTGCTTCTAGCTTGGCCGAAACTTGAGGGAGAGAAAAGAGAGGAACCTTAATCTTGTATCTTCCATTTCTTGCTTCAATCTTGTGATTCAACCAACCAAATCTCTAATTCCTCCATAAAAGTTACTTGCTAAGGAAGATTAAAGGTATTGGTGGAGTAGTTTTGGAAGAGGAAACCCTAAGTTACCACTTTTCTTGAGGTTTCAAGGTACTTTGCTTAGAAATTCCCTCTTTGTTGTAATAATGGTCAATTAGTGTCTTATAGTGGCTAAATATGTTGTTTTGTGGAAGATTTCATGGTTTAAAGTAGAGTTTTGATAAATTTCAGATTTATTGGTGATTTTTCTGTCCTTATATGATGATTAATGGTTAGTCATGGAATGCTAGCTTTATATTGTGTAAAATGAAGCTTTTGTGTGTTGGTTGTGGTTGTTTGCGAAAAATTTCAGTTTGTGGGGCAAAATTTCAGTTTTAGGGCTTCAAACTAGGGCTTTAATATGGTTGGTTGTAGAGCTCTTAATTGACTAAGGTTGAAGGGTATTGTAACCCTAATAAGGTGTGTTGAATAGCCTATGATTTGTAGGTGTACTCGTGGTTGTTTTGGGTGAATGTTGGGGTTGTTTCCGCTTTTAGCACTAAATGTTATTTATTTTCCATTCCAAGCTATATTTGGTCTTGCATTGGTAGTTCATTGAAGAGGTATATGACTCGTGTTCGAGTCTCAATTGGTGTTTTTCTTGATTGTTTATAGGACGTGCCGGTGATCCAAGGCATACGTCGGGCGAAAATTTGTGAACTTGCTTTGCTTGAATTGGTGAGTGTACCATTGCATGATTTAATGCTTAACTGGTCATTTGTACCTGAATCTTTGGACTGAATGATTGTGAACTCTGTTTATACTGAATGAAATGAGAGTGTACTTTATCACTCTCGTTCTCTAATCTATGTGGCTGCTTACTGTATAACTGTGAATTCATTACTTGTGCATGGTTTGATGTCATTTGGAGGCTTGTATCCAACGACTTTACTGTGATATCTGAGCTCAAACCTCATTGGTCGTTAATCGAGTCGAGCCGGCAAGGGCCTGGTCGATTAGATAACGAACCATGGGTTCACTATTTGTCAAGTGGAGTGCTAGCTCCTCGACCTTGTGGTATACTCGAATATTACCCCACTACTACTGTGAGGTGTTCGGGCCCGGTAAGAGGTGTGTATGGTGGACGAAATTTGGTGTAAAGTGGAGTCTACAGTCGTGGTCACTTTCAAACGTTGACGGAGGGTCAACAAGTTCGGATCAAGTGGTAAAAAACAGAAATTGGCACTTGAGTGCCATCTGTATACTTTTACTCCATGTTAAAATGTGGTGCTCCTTGGTATTTAAATGAAGTCTATGTGATTGTTTCAAGTGTACTTCTGTGATTCCTGATTGCCTGACCTGTTGGTACCTCATTGAGTGAAAGCTCACTCCATTGCCTTTGTTTTCCTTACGGAGCATAATACTTGGAACTATGATGTTTTGAAGAAAGAGTCGAGCTAGTATAGATATGCTTTTGTATAGCTCCTCCGTAGTTGGAAAACCCTAAATGTATCTTGATCCAATATTTCCTTTTGAGTTGTAAAGTTACCAACGTGTGTATATAAATGTGTTTAATCATGTCTATGTAGCATATTTGGTTGGAAATGTACATTCTCTAATGTTATATAAAGTTTACTTGTACTTGATTAGAATTCGGACGAGTGCAAAGTTTGAACGAAGAAAGGAAAAAAAATTGGCGGGTAAACTGTTCATCAAATCCGGCCGTATATCCGGCCAGTTCTTGGCCGGATTTCTGGTCGGATTAGCAGGGGAAATTTGAAAATTTTTGGGGTGAGCTACTGCCTCCAATCTGGCCAGAACCCGGCCGGATTGTGACGTGGCAGATGATTTTTTCGGTTTCGTTTTGTTGCTTTTGTTTCGTTTCGTGCTCTTGGAAGCGTACGTTCGAGGTACGATTGCACCGTATGATTTGACAACTGTGTGTTTGGTTTAGTAGTCCTGGCGAGAGCCGGGCAAGCAGTCCGCTAACCCTTAGGGTACGTCCGAGGGAAAGGTGGGGCTGTCACACAAAATCAAAAAATACATATAGATATATATATTTTTGAAGTTCTAAGAAAATGCCATAAAAATCATCCAAATAACTCAAACAAGAAGAAATTCTCAAATTCTAAGTTGCTTTCAAAGGCAAACTTTCAATTAACTTTAAAAATCAATAAATAAGATGGTGAAAAAATAAACCAAGCTTTTTGAGTCATATCTTTGAGTCAAACTTCACGCATAACAAATAAATTTTATGATTAAGATGCTTAAACAAGAAGTACCGAGTACACTCCAAAAGTCAAGTAAAACTAGCTCCGTTGATGAAAAGTATGCTATAGTTCTTCCAATAAATGATAGCTTATACCTAATATTATAAGAAAATATCATACATTTCTTTCAGTCATGGATCCTTAAATCTTACTAAACATAAAATAAAAATCCTTCGCCACCTGCATAAATAAAGAGTTTATAACTCTTAAACTATGACTGTCTACATATATACACAATTATAATCAAATCTAGGTTTAGCACCAAATCAACAACAACCAATATACTTCATGTATAATAAAGACAAAGCAGTCATCAATCCTACATCAAATTACTGCAATAACTACAAGAAATATTCAATACCATTAACCATCGTGTTCTCTCTACATAACTAATATTACATACATCAAAATATTTATACATTAAATCTCATCCATTGATAGAAGTCTATTTCATACTAACTACTGTGTATGATCTTCCAACATAGCCAAGGTGACAATCTCTTCAAGCGCATTTATTAATCCAATTACTCTATCAGTAAGACTAATAAAAAATTCCTCAGTAAATTGTAGATCTACTACGTCCAATACCAAATCAAATAGTATGATCATTACCTAAATACATCAATGGCTTTCAAGTATTCTAAATGAACTTAAACATTTTATACATTGGATTTTCTAATAACTTAACAACTAGGCATCTTTATCCTATTGGACATTAGCCCCAAATAATCCTCCAATAAAATTTAAGGAGCCACAATTCCATTGAGAACTCACATATAATTACTTGCAAATGGTAGCATACTAATCAATGGCAGATTTGTCAAACTTATCTCAGCTCAAGTTGAAAACTCTCCTCACGGTTTAAAACTATTAATAGCTACAATGTCCTTATTTAAACTACTTGTTTACTCAAATTTCAGGTCTGAAAAACCACATTTTAGGCAAAAGATGGCATATAGTCCATTTACCATTGAAGGACTAGTAAAATTACTCATGTTAAAATGAAGAATTTACACTAATCTTCAAGATCTCACTACTTCGTCTTCATCTTTAGCTCTCAAAAGCTAGCTTGGTCTCTTCTGTTGTACTTCACCAAATTTAATCGTGATTTCTAATCACATCATAATGCGATATACTAAATCCTTCTGAATTTGCAAATACACCATTGAATGAAAAATTTGGTACTCGGGTATAAGAATCCAAAAATAGGATAATTCACAACTCAAGCCGGCCGGTTCGAAGAGTAAATCAACTACATTTGGAATTCCTACCTGACATACAATTCTAATTTCCTTGAGTATCATGATAAAGTTTTTAACGCTTAATACACTAACATTCATGGTTCAATAATCCTTTCCAAGCTTAAGTTCAATAAGAGGACTTAGTCCCTTGCACTCATTCACACAATTAGGACTATAACACAACTTGGCCCAAGCTCACCCCGCGTAGAAACCAAGCATGATTTCTCTGATACCACCTGTGACGACCCCACCTGACCCTAAGGCGAACCCTAGGGTTTAGCAGACCGCCTGTCTGACTCTCGTTAGTATTCACTTACTTATTCATGTTAACTTTAGAGATAACATTTCATTAACTAAAGCCATTAGCAGTCCATCATACTTAGATGCTCACCAAAACAGAAGAAAAGTTGTCTTAGCCTACAACACTTAATATGTACAATCCTTAAAGATAACAAAGTTGCCAAAACTATAACATTAAGTACAAAAGGATTCATCCCCGTACAAATTCAAGTCTCGGACTAAATTTCTAGCTACTCTCCTACATCTTCTTCCATCCCTGTCAGGAAAATAAACTAATTGGTTGAGTTAAAGCATAGTGAGGTTTCACAAATAAGCAATAATCAATAAACACTTAACACATAATCAAAATTAAGTAAGAAAAGAACATTTCATCGAATAATGTAAAGAACACTTCGCTGAACAATCACTTTCAAAAGGATACAGTACTCACATTAGAGCCACTTCAATGCACTACACCCTCCACCGAACTCCTCCTTATAACCTCCAAAATAGTAAACACTTCTCTCATTTAGATGGCCAAATCAATATCAGTAATCTGCTACTCTATGGTAATACTCGAGCATACCGAAACACTTACCCAAAGTTACCATCTTATCCAACCAAACCCTTTGCCAGCTCGAATAGTCCATTGAACAGAGGGTTTTGGGGCCCAGTTCAACCGATGAGGTAAAGTACACACACGGCTTACAGTCATGCACACTTACAGTATCACTTGATCGATTATCAACCTTCAAGCTCAACTAAACTGAGCGCGATAAAGTACATCCCCGATTTAGAAGGCGAGGGACAATTGAGATACACTTTACAATTAATCACTAGCAATATTTCCATAGTGAGCAATTGATCATTTAACATTGTTTAACAACACATAAGCAATTAACACACAAATACGAAAACACATAGGCATAGTGAGCAATTGATCATTTAACATTGTTTAACAACACATAAGCAATTAACACACAAATACGAAAACACATAGGCAATTTAAACATATCAATGTGGAAACACTCACCTAAAATATATTTTTTTGAGTTCACACTTTGGTACTTGGATCCTCTGCCAAAACTCTCTCGGCCCTGAGATATTTATAGACTTATTAATTTCCCCAAATGGTGAAATTAAGGCTCATATAATTATTTTGACTAAAGTATGCATGTATATATATATCTATGTATATACATTTTGAGATGTTTAAGGTGAGTATATGGCAATAAAAGTTGGGATTAAGATTCTAAGGATCATTTAGAATTGAGATGTAAAGTAAGTTTTCTAGGATTTGATAGTTTACGGGTCTTATGAAGTTCCTTGATTTTGCTCTAAATTTTTGGATGGATTTTATAGACAAGACTTTTGTAAAGTAACTTAGAGAAATTTGTTTAGTTTTGGTTCATTTCTACCTTAGTTATTTAAGGTTAAAAGCTAGATTCAAAGTACAAAGTTGGATTTGTTCATGTTCCATGTTTTTGGTCCAAAGTTCTCTATTCCTTGGTTCAAACTTCCTAAATCCAACTTGTATATTACCATTATACCTAATAAGTTGTTCTCAGTTCAATGTTTGGTCAAAATTTCTAGAAAAATTTAGGAAGTAGCTTGAAATCTTCAACCATTCCAATCGGCTCAAAAGGGTCTAACTAGCTGACCAATGTAAGTTTCTTTCCCAACCTTTAATTCAATCTCCTAACTAAATCTAGCATGCACCTATGTACTTACTATAATGGTGTTAGAAAATGCAGCAAAACCTCCAATAAGCTTCCGCTTCAAATGAGAGTTTAGCTATATCCCGATAGACAAGCTAACAACAAAACGATTCAGTCATTCCAGCCCCCATAAATTGAACTTTCATGAGGGAAACTAGTACACAACACTAAATAAAGGTGGTACTACATATATAATAGGAGTTTTTGGCCTAAACTTCTCAGAATTTTCACAGGAAAATTGAAAAAAAGAAAAGAAAACAGCTTTCTTCCTTCTCGGCCAAAGCTGGAGATTCTAGAGAAAAACCAGCTAGAGAATTCAAAATTTCACCATAAAACTCACATGCATCAGCCTATAAACATTATATAGGGCCTAAAACATGAATTCTAATTACATTCTACCAAAGTTTTCAAAGAACAAGACCAAAGTTGCAGCGTTTCTTCCTCCAGATTTGCTGTCTTGGAATTCCAGTTTTCGCATTGCTTTAGAAGTTCATCTTTTCTTGCTTTTAACCTCTCAAATGTCACATGCATGACTAGATTATGGCCACAGGAAGTGCATAAGATTTATCTTAACCAGGTTTAACAAGACTCTTGGCAGCAACCGAAATTTTTCCAGCCTTATTCCATCGCATTCACCTTTCATCATTTCGAGAATTCCAGCAAAAGTTCTTTATAATCTATCCTTAGCAGTCTTCATTTAAGTTGTAAGCTACATGCAGGTCAAGATGTGTAAGCTAGAGAGTATATATAAGAACTATGAATGATAAGTTAGAGAGTATGTATAAGAACTATGTAAGCCAGAGAGTATATAAGACATGCAAACATAGTTTTAACAGATTTTGGAGGAAAGAACTATGAATTTGCAGCTTAGCTCAACAGGTCACTTGTAGCAGCTTTTAACGAATTTTTCTTTCCAGCTCTGGCAAACTTTTCCCAAAAAATTTTCTTCTTTTCTTGATTGTGACTTAATCTAGAACATTACTAACTAAAAGTGGAAGAAAATTGAAGAAAGCTTGGTTAACTACCTCTTGTTTCTTCACGTAGTTTACTGGAAAATTTCAACTTTCCCTCTCTCTCGATTCCTTAGCTAAATAAGCTAGAGCTTCCTTGTTTTCTTGGCTGGTGTTCACGGTACAAGCAACAAAAGAGTTCCTTGTTTCCTTGGTTGTCTCTCTGGATTTTAACAGGCTAGGGAAGAAGAGAATGTTGTGTTTCTTTTACTCTTTCTCTCGGTTGCTAGTGATAGACCAAAACAAGTACTAGTAGCTTTTATGCTCTCGGCCAACTATGCAAAATGGAAATAGAGGTAATGTACTAGTTGTTTCCTTTCTTGTTTCTCTCGGCTGACTAAGAGGAGTTTGGTGCTTATGTTTAAGAAGTAAGGCATGTAAGACAAGTATAATAACACTTGTCACTGCATGTTGATCCGAGTCGCTCTCTTCTTCTTTTTTTTTACCCCAGCAAATTCCAATTAATACCAATGTTTAATGGTGTAAGTGATACAATTTTCTATGGTATTACCAGTTTATTTGTGAATGAAAAGAAGTAATTAAACATGTAAATCAATAATAAAAGAAAATGGAACATGCATTAAATTTTTAATAAAACATGAAAAGTTTCTCATGATCACACAATAAATCTATCGTTCCTACCCATATTAATGTTTTTTAAGATAAGTGATGCCATTTTTAAGGTATACCTCTTTATTTGTTAATGAAACAAAAGAAATTGAACATGTAAGTTAAAAGAAAATGCAACATGTGCTAAATGTTAAATAAGAAATGAAAATTTTTGGGCTCTCACACCTATTCTCTCATAAATTTTGAATGGTCTAACATATTGGGGGATTAATTTTTGTGACGCCCCGAAAAAAATTGAGTTTGAGAACCCGGAAAGTTTCTAATTTTCTAGGGTTTATTTTTTAAACGCCCGCCTTTTCTACATTTTCTTTATTAGAAAAATTCCCCAGATAAAGTTTATGAGCAAAAATAGTTTTAAAATGATTTTCTAGTATCGGTTAGTTTTTGAGTAATTATAGTTTTTAGATGATTTTTCTACCATTGAGTAGTTTTTGAAAAATTACGGATAGATTATGGACGTGGGCCCCACTAGTGCGAAAAGTTCGGAAAAATTCGGCCAATAAGGTTAAGTTTCGGATACTGTGTAAACTTTATCGGGTGTTAAGAGATAAGTAGAGGAGGTGAAGTGATTGATGTGAGAGGTGACCAAAGGATAGAAATGCATTTAAAGAGGTGCCAAGTGTCACAATATCATTGGGTGGACTTTATGGAACACTATTCATGTTTTTGACTTTTGACCCATTGGTTAAATATCTTAAAATTACCACCAAAAATCACCATTTCTTGCTCCTTGGTGGCCGGCCCTCTCTATCAAAGAAGAAAGAAAAACTCTTCCAAGTTTAGCTACCATTTAGTGCCAATCATCCAACTCAAGTGCTTAAACTAGTTTCTACTCCATAAAATTCCTCCATTTGGTGTTAGTGAGTGTTTTGGTGAAGTTTCTTTGAGAAGCTAAGGTGTTCTACAACTTCCTTTCTCTTGTTTACTTGGTAAGTGGTGCTTACACTTCCTCTTACACCTAATGATGTTTAATTTGTGCCTAATGGTGGCTATAGTGTTGAAAATTGTGGTTTATTTCTTGGTTTGGAATGAATTGGTGAAGTTTTTATTTTTTTGAGGAATTTTCTGGTTTAATGTGATCATGGTGTTGTGGTTATTTATGATGGTTGGTAATGAGGGGTTATGACTCTAGTAGGTGTGTATGATAGGAAATTGCAACCAATTTTGGGTTTGGATTGAAATGTGAAAAGTTAGGGTTTCATAACCCCCTTTTCTGTCCGGTTTTGTATCATATGGTTAGAGGCATAATTGGACTTTTCTTAAAACATGAAAGTTGTAGGTATTGATGTGTTTGATATGTCTGTAAAATTTCAGGGCAATTGGAGTAGTGTAGAATGAGATATGTCGATTTTACTGTTGCTGTTCTGGGTTGATCAGGATGGCCGAACTGCGCCTGTAATCGTCTGTTTTGACTGGAATTTCTTTGGATTTGGTGGTTGAGGTCTTCTGATGAAATGTATCTTGATGTCGTAGGTATCATATGCCTTTGGAATTTCTGCATTCGGACCTGTATAGACTGAGTTGGACTAATTACAGCATAGTGTAATTTGTAAACCTGCAATTACGGTTCTGGTTTGGTATTCTGCATATTTGACCTAGTTGTGCTAGGATTTGGACTGAGTGGCCTTCTACATTGTTGTAGCCCTGTCTCTTAGCTTCGAAACGGTGGGTCTTGTATCATCATCCGACCATCGTAGTGCTTTTGGTACCATTACCGCAAAATGACGTCAAAACTATTTTTCTGGTTTGAGCTAAACTTTCATTTCTGGACTTTTCCCTAGCTTGACTTGTACTAGTACTACTTGGAGCTTGCTGGATGGTTATTGGATGAACTTGTTGTTGTGTGTGTACCTTTGGGTTGGAATGAGAAATATAATGAAGCCGTGATGGCTGGAAAAGTAAGCAAATTCAGGGGAAGTGCTGTCCGAACTTTGAAAGGACTTGATTGCATTGAGTGTATGATGGATGATTGCTGAGCCATTGAGGTGAGTGACCTCAAACTGTTTCCAAATTTACTTTTGAACCGCTTTACTGCATTATCTACTTTTGAACCGTTTTCAAAGTTACTTTTGGAACTGTTTCTTACATATCATGCGTGCTTGCATATCAGTGTCTTGTTATTATTGATTTTGCTTTCAATGATTGTTAAAACGAGTTTTCTAGGCGAGTGTGTACTTTATCGCACTCGACCTAAATAAATATGACATTTTCAATGATTGAATGATTGAAATGTTACTTGCGCATGAATGTAAGCCTTTTGGGCTGAACTGGCCATTGCCCCTTGTTACCGGTCATCTCGAGCCAGAAGCGGACTCGGTCGGGCGACTAGGAACTTGGGTGAACATTTCGGTATACTCGAGTATTACCTTTGTAGGTTGGTGGAGGTTGGTGGAAAATGATGCAATTTCAAATGAAAAAAAAAAGGAAATGACAGGAGAACGAGCGTATCTTTTCATGAATGTTACCATCGCTTTCCATTGTACATGTTTCTTGAATTATTGATACTGCATATTTAATGTTTTGTAAATGTTGTAATTGTTTCTGGACTTATCATTTGATTTATGACATCATTGAAAAGAAATATTGTTAAACCGATTTGATTACTGATTTTCTGGTTACTCGCTGAGCTTCTAGCTCACCCCAAAAATATTTTATTCCCCTCCACAGGGCTTAAAGCGAAGGAAGGCTTGTAGTACTTGTGCGCGTGATTGGATGGCCTTTATGTTGTACAGTTTGGATTTGGAATCATTTTATGTATAGTTGGGAATTATTTCCGCTTCGCTTTTGACATGTAATTATTTATTGGAGAATTTGATGTAATCATTATCTGGTAATTCATTTGAGTTATATTGAGATTTATCTTCTATTTGTTTGAGGACTGTAGTGAGCGACTGAGTCCCGGCGAGAGTTGGGCAGGCGGCCCGCCGAACCCTCTGGTTCGCCTTAGGGGGAGGTGGGGCTGTCACAATTTTCCTTCCTTTCCTTGCTTGATAAGAGCTGAAATACTTAGGTTGATCAATTCTTGATTTTGATGATTAACAAAACAAAATGATAATTTGGACTAATATTTTAAGTGGGTTTTTCATTGGTAAAGTGCTCAAACAATCGGCAAAGGAAAGGATGCAAACAAGAAGGAACAAAGTTTTTCTGTTGAGCATCATATGCACATTTGGACACATACCAAGTGGATCTAATGTCTGAAAAACTTCAAGACAAATGTGTCGCTAAATATTGGATGTGTTTTAGACATTGGCTATGAGGATTGGAATCCAGAGGATAAAGTGAAAATTGATCCTGATGATTGAATGATGGATAAGATGCATAGCTGGACTATCGAACATCTGACAGGTTAAAAGGAACCTTTGGAACTCTTTATTTCTATCCGACGCATCTTTTAGACATTGTATTTGACATCCAAAACTCTTAACAAAGACTCACCTAACATACCTTCAAACAGTGTCAAACATAGAGCAATTGGATCGAACATTTGATGGGGTATCAGACATAGGATTAGACGTTTGATAGCTGCAACAGCAATTTTTTGACCATTAGAAAAAACTTTGGAGCAAAATTTCACTACCTATAAATATTCTCAAGTCTGAAAAGAAGAGTGACTTTTGCCTACATTCAGTATAACGTTTGTAAATGGATTTTGCGAAAAAAATACTCTTTGTATGTATTGTTGTATTCTTTGTGAGGTTAAAAAATGAGTTGTTCTTAATTGGTTGGGAAAATTCAATTGTAACATAGTAAAGGCTAACTTGAGTAAACTTGTAAAACTCTTTGATTCAATGAAATGGTCTTTAGGATGAGTAAAGAGTGAGCCTTCTTCTGTATAAAATGGCTTGCTATAACATCAATTGAATAAGTTACTAGTGGAAGAATCAACTCCGAGTTTGGAAGAAACTTGGGAGTTTGTTTGATTTGTAACTCTTTTATTTTATTGTTCACTGTTCTTTTATTCTATTGTACAGTTAAATTGTTTCATTTTTATTACTATCATGTATACTTCAATGTCTGATCACTTAGGCTAAATTTGGTTATTTAAAATTGGGTGAATAATGGACATTATTTGCTTATTTATTGAACAATCTAATTCACCTCCTTCTTGGGTTACTTCATGGCTAACTATTGGTATCAGATTTTGGACTTTTAGAGATTAAGTTCAATCAATTTAGGAGTAAAGATGACAACCAACCGGTGAACCGGCCATTGGACCGGGCCGGGTTCCAAATCAGATCATTTGTGCAAGGGAACCGTTGACTGGTCAACGACCCGGCGGTCCGACCGGATTAAACCGGAAACCCAGTCGGTTTTGTCAACGAACCCGGTTTTGTGGAAAAATTTTATTGCCTTTGTTAGAATTCGAACCTTGGACCTCTGCCTAATACTACAACATACTTACCACCAGGCTACTTCGAAATATGTTAATAAAATAGCTTTATTATAATATATAAATATTTTTTCAATTCTATCTTTCTTTTTCTCTAAAACAAATATATTGGAATCTTTTAATAAAAATTTATTACCCTCCAAACTCTATAAGTTATAAAATGGATTTAAAAAAAATATATTACATAATTCATTTTAAAGACAAATATTATTTTTAATAATCTTTTACACTTAAAATTCATAAATAAGTTAGATAATTATACTAAATATAGATAAAATTTTACACTTGAAGTTTGGTATATTACTAAATAACTTTATATTTGATTGATTCTTATATGAATTAATTATTTTATAGCAAATTAAATTAAATGAGCTTTTGCTATAGAATTATTTATTACAATTTATATCATATATCTTATATAAAAATTATGAAATATAATATTTAAATATATTTAGTGACCCACCGGTTCAACCACTCACCTACCGGTTGAACCAGTAACTCGTTGATCCACCTCCTTCACCGAGTTGGGTTTAATAACTATGGTTAGACTAACTATATTTAGTGGCTCACATTTTAGTAATTGGAAACAAAGTATGGAAGTTTTCTTACAATCTATTAACATTGAGGTTTCGCATATTGTTATAGATGGTCCTTATGAGCTAGAATAATTGATGATATAACAAATTTGAGTAGATTAAATACTAGGCAAGAATTAGATGAAAAGGACAAAATATATTTTTCTCTAAATGATAAGACCATGAATGTGTTATATAAACCTTTAAATGCTTATGAATATAGTAGGATTAAAAAAGAAGTACTCCAGGCTAGGTTTTTTTCTCCATTTTTTTCGGGGTGCTCTTAGGAGGAAATTCTAGGGTTTCAGATTGGGTTTGCATGGCCGCCCAGACCTCCTCTTCGGAGGAGGGGAGGCCTGACCGGCATCAGGACCATCGTCCGTGTGAGGACTCGCAAAATTTACTTATTTAATCTCCTATTTCTCGCTTATTTAATTATTTATTTGGCCTTTTACTCCGAATATTATTTTCTAAGCTCGTGAGACCTAATTACATGGAAATATAGTTTCATTATATTTTTAAAACGACTAGTTTCAAAAATTAATTTTCGGAAGCTCGTTTAGTGAAAGTAGTGAACACGTCTTTGGAAATCTTGACCAATTGAGAGTACAATAAGTTTGGAATATTGGAGACATGTACAATGGACTTAAATTAGGTATTTTAATGTTTAAATACTCAAGTGATAGTTATTAGTATTATCGTTATAAGAATTTCTCGAAAGTTTCGCGTTATCGCGCTCAGATTGGAGATACGCGTTTTCACACGCGTGATTTTAATTTAGGAACTTTAGACCCTTATTTTGGGACAATTAAGAGTGAATGATATTTATATGAATATAAGTGCATTAGAGGTTTAGTGCACTAGCGAAACAAACGCGAGAGGAATCGAGCACGAAACGCGCGCGAGTGCGCGTGGTAGTAGAGTTGACTTTTGCACAAATGGGCCACACACTTGAAGCTTCTCTTGGAAGCTAAAATCTGATCACTCTTTTCTCTCTCTCCTCTCTATAGCAGCCGGCCATCTCTCTCTCTCAAACCACCATTGCTCTCTCAATTTTTACTTCACAAAACCTCACCAAATCCTACTCAATCTTCATCTGATTCACACCAAACTTAAACCACCCTTAGCTTAACACTTGAGGAGTATTTTGAGCTGCAAAAGAGAGCTGAAAAGCCACGATCTTCTGGAGCAAAGAGTGGCCGAAATTTCTGCCTTCATCCTCTAATCAAGTAGGTGTTAATCCAACACTTAAATCTTGCTTTATGAAGATCATCTTACATGTATAAGGTAGTATTTGCATTTGGGTAGCTTGTTTATGGTGTAAAATGAAATGGGTGGGCTCTATGAACTCCCACCTTTGTCGTGAGGACTGATCTCATGCTTGATGATGGATTTAATGGTGGTTTAGTGCTTAAATTAGTGGATTAATGTTGTATTGTTGGTAGAAAATCATAGGAGGTGCTTAGGAGCAAAAGTGACCGTTTTACCCCTGCCTTGTCCGACCATTTTGTGCACAATTTTGAGGTTCTAATGACTTAATTATATTGTTTACATGTTATTGTGAGTGTGTACAAAATTTCATTGAAAAATAACATGATTTGGTTGGTTAAATGAGTTGATTTCCAAAGTTAGCAAAACTGGAAAATGAATCCCGTATTGCCCAGGCAGTCATTTTGTTTCGTTCATAACTCTGTACTCCGATGTCGAAATTGAGTGCCGTCAGTGGCATTTGAAACTAGACATTCCCAGCTTTCCATTGGTACCAAATGCAAGTTCTGTTTCCACTTGAGTGAGCCACACCATTCGTTTGAAAATCACTGTCCTGTTTCATTTCTCTCCAGGAGACAGGACAGGACTTGTATCTTCATGCTCAAAAACGAGCTGTTTTTGAATGGAATTTGAAAATGGTTTCTTCTGAGAAAATTCATCTTTATGAGAGAGCTTTCCAACGCCATCAACCACGCCCAATTCCAAGTTGAATTGAGTGAGTTGTGGCCAAAGTTTAAAACGGCTACAGTGATAGAATTTTCCACTTGAACAGATATGTAACTAACAATGATTTGGGTCTTGTTATTTCGAAATTCTTGATGTAAATCACCTATCAAATGTATTTTGAATTCTTTCTAGACCTTATTATCATAAACGAGACATGTTTTAGGTATCTTCCCTTGGTCAAAAGTTTAGAAAAGGAAATTTTCATACACGAGGCAGCTTTGCCTTAAAAATTTGGAAACTTGAGTGATTTCCTTAAGTGACTTTCCGTGCATATTTTTCTATGAAATTTGACAGAGGAGTAGCCCTCATATGGTAGTATAATCATACCAAATTTGGTGCTATTTCGAGTCTGTTTAGATGTTCAAACAAAGTCCCAAAGTTCATGTTTAAATCTGGAAATTCTTGATCAAGGAGGAATTTTTAGCCAACTTTGAGCTGCTATATCTTGGCGCTCAAAACTTCAATTCTTGTACCGTTTGTTTTGTTTTAAACTTTGATTGTAGCTCTAATTGAGTTCTAAATTTCGGAGGTTAGTTCGTATTGTGTGAATTTTGCCGGATTTTCAAAGATGGTCAAAAACCAACCCCGAAACTGTCTAAATGGTCCCAAGCAGCAACTTTGAGTCAATTTTTGAATACCTTCTGTTTGGAATCATGGAAAAGTATCTTCTAGGAACTTTTAGCGCTTTTGAAGAAGTTTCCAACGGTATCAAGCTTTCCAATTTTGGACCTACATAGTGCAAGATACGATTTTTCTAAAATTGACACCCAAAGCTGAAATTTGTCAATTTCTTAGAAAATGAGATTTTGGAAACTTGCCTTCTTTTCTCGATACCGATTGAACATTTTGAACTCGATTTCATGGAAAATATTAGTCTCTCTCTTTAGACTTTAAAACTTTACTCTTGAGCCTCGATTATTATTAATTAAAGCCCAATTAATGAATTCTCCTTAGAATGTACAACCTTCTTTGATAAGTAGGGGTTCTAAGTGATAGTGTATAATAGTTAATGGTTATTTGCCCAGGCGCTCAAGGGGACCTTCAAGAGGAACTCGAAGTGGACGCCTAGACATTTGTTTGAGTATTACTCTCTTGTTGCTATAGGTGAGTGTTCCATATAGGAATACGTAATTGGAATAAGTCTATGACATGCATAACCCATGATTATTAAGTGTTAAGTGCTATATGTTAAGTATTTACCACACTCATGCATATCTGAATAAGGTATACTTGAATTACTCGACATGAAATACCTGAAATATGTATATTTGAACTATTCGATATGAAACACTTGAAGAGCATATTTACGTGACTACTTGAACTATTCGATATGAAATGCTTAAAGAGCATATTTATGTGATTACTTGAAATACTAGATATGAAATGCTTGGAGAGCATATCTACATGATGTGTTTAAATGATTAATTATGCTATGACAGCATAAGTCGGTTGGAGTGAATCTCCTCGACTCTTATGTGGAAAAAGTGAAAAACGGCCAATGGTGGCCTATTAAAATGACATATGTCTACCAATTAACCGTAATTACCACCGTTAATCGTTTACCGTTTACCGTTAACCGTGTTTACTTACCGTTTTCTAATCCATTCGGCTACTTGCTTACTTGATTATCTGCTTACGTGATCACCAACTTACTTGATCACTTGATTATCATGAATCGCATGTTATATGAAGCTGACCATCATTGTTAGGCGAGTGTGTAGTTTACCTCACTCGACCTACTCAAATGATGAATTTTACCTTTTGCCGAATTACTAGATTACTTGTGCATGTTGTAAGCTCTAAGCTGAATTGGGCCCTGCTCATCGTTACTAACCTACTCGAGCCAGGACTGGGCTCGGTCGGGTAGGTTGGAACCTTGGGACACAGTTTCGGTATACTCGAGTATTACCACTGGAGGGATAAGGTGATGGCCAGTCAAACCGATGGGATCCGGAAGTCATAAGGTGCAGATGACCGACAGAGTTCCACTGGAACACCGTATCCTACAGTATATGTTTACCTTGTATCATGATAATTGTTTCGTGCTAAAATGCCAACATGAAATCCTGAGCTATGCCTGTAATAAGCTCCAATCACTCGTGAACTTTACATGCCAATGTCTCATACCATGATAAATGTCTCAAATTACCCGTACAATGATTATCACCTCATGATAACATGCCATTGTGTAACCTTGAACCATGCATATGATATGCTCAACTTACTTGATTTATTTGAACTGTTAGAGTGTCTTGGAACCTCACTGGGCTGTGTAGCTCATTCCACGTTGTGGTTTTCTTTTACAGGGTTCGAGACCAAGGGTGCTCGTGAGTAGTACTAGATTGTTTTCTTTTGAAACTTTAAGTTATATTATAACGGATGGCTATTGTACCCTTTTCCGTTGGGTTGTATTTAAGCTTGAAGCTACCTAATTGTAAGTGTGAGATATTTGAAATACTTTAATTATGTATTGAAGTTACTTAAGGTATTTCGAACTTTTGAATGATGGATTGTAGTAAGTCCTGGCGAGAGCTGGGCGGGCGTCCCGCGGATACCCTTTGGTTCGCCTTAGGGAGAAGTGGGGGCGTCACAGTTGGTATCAGATCTTTGTAGTGTATCCTAGGCTTAAATGTTTAGGATGCCGGACTGTGGGACTGGTCTGAAAGTTAAATGATTGCTTGTAGCGATGAAATTTAGAGCCAATTCACGTGGTCTCTACAAAGGAGCAAGATAGGACCAAGTGGTGTTATGGTCCTTACTATGTGATTGAGTAAAGGTTTAAGTGCCCTTCTAAAAATGTAAGCTGTGAATCATGAATGTTATAGGTTGTAAAACCTTTATCTTGATAATTGGAGGGAATTTGATATGTATGTTGGGTAGGAATCTCGAATGTGGTGATTTACTCTTGGGACCGGCCGGCTCGAGTTGTGAATTACCTTATTTCGGATTCTTGTACCCGAGTACTTGAGAGTTGAGGGCAACCATAAGGACTTTATATCTCCATTTTTGGGGAATAAGAATGAATCGATATTTCATGTGAATGGTTACAGGAAACCAATAATTGTTTGGTTAAGATGGTACAATAATTAAGAGTGGAAGATGGAAAATATCGTAACCCAAAAGATCCTTGTGTTGGGATTGAAATCGAGCATGTTAGGGAACGAGAATCATCTAGTTTCAATTAATCTAGTGGATCCCTACTTGTGATCTTTCATAGTGAGACGATGGGAGTAGAACCTAAGAGTTTGCGCCTTGGAGATGAATGTACTGGTGATAATCATTTGTTTATTTTTGTTATTGACTTTGACTTGGCATGAACTTTACTTGACCATAATTTGTGTTATGATTTAATGAACTCTAGTTTGTGTTTACTTGCATAGTGATAATGTTATTTGTGTAAGTGACTTCATCCTCTTTAAATGTTGCTACTGGTATATGAGTATAGTTCAATTTTAGCTAAGTGTGAGGTTTATACATATGTGTATAGACTAGCTGTGAACATGGAAACTAGAGGACAACGAAAGGGACGTCAACCTAGACAACCCCGAAATGAAAGAGTAGATAATGGATCTGATATTGACCAAAATGTCGAGCTAAGTGCTGGGAGAGGAAATGATCAAATAGGACAAGTTTTAACTCGCATGACGGATATCCTAGAGCTCTTAGTAGCTCAACAAGGTCAAGGTGTTGGACAAGGAAACCAACGTGGAAACCAAGAAATAGGGGAGGATCGAGCTTTAGAACGGTTTCAGAAATTTTCCCCGCCCAAGTTTGCTGGAGGACCTGATCCAGAGGTGGCTGAGAATTGGTTAGAGAATATAAGAAATATATTCGATGCCTTGGATTACACAGAAGAAAGACAAGTCACCTTTGCTATATTTCAACTTGAAGGAGCAGCTCGAGCCTGGTGGAATGTTATAAGAAATAAGTGGGAAAGAGATCAAACTCCAAAGACTTGGATAAACTTTGTAAGAGAGTTTAATGAGAAATTTCTTCCTCCACTTGTCCAAGAAAAGAGAGAAGATGATTTTATAAATCTTCGTCAAGGAACTTCGAGTGTGGCTGAGTACGAAACTCGATTCACAAAGTTATCTACATATGCCCCAGAATTGGTGGCTACTGAACGGAAGAAAATAAGACGTTTATCCAAGGATTAGATTTGGAAATCCAGGATGCCCTTGCCGCAGCACAGGTTGAAACATTTAGTGACGCTCTCGAAAAAGCGCAAAGGGTAGAAAGCACAAAATCTCAACTGAGAGCTTTTCAAGCAAGGAAAAGAGATGCATCTGACAGTACACTAGGAGAAAATGGACCACCACCCAAAGTTAGAAAAGAAGTGGATGGAGTAGGACTGTTATTTCCTGCACCACTCATGATAAAGGAACCAAAAGGAACTATGTCGCGAGGGACTTCAGTAGAACAGACACGATCAAAGAAAACCTCGCAAGCCAGTCAGGTCACAACACCTCGTCCGACTTGTGGATATTGTGGAAGGACGAATCACATTGAAGAAAACTGTTGGCTAAAGGGACGAAAGTGTATGGGGTGTGGGAGTACCAACCATAAAGTTCATGACTGTCCAAGGAGGTATCCACGAGAAACTACTGCTCAACAACGAAATGGAACTGTCCCTCGACAAGTCAATGGAAGGAGAAACCGACCAGTGGCGTCTGAAAGAACGCATGACATGAACACACCACACGGTTCAGAGTTGTCTGAGATTACAGAAGGTATGAATTTCGAGGACGAAATTCTTTTAAGGAGGGGAGGTTGTAAGGACTCGCAAAATTTACTTATTTAATCTCCTATTTCTCGCTTATTTAATTATTTATTTGGCCTTTTACTCCGAATATTATTTTCTAAGCTCGTGAGACCTAATTACATGGAAATATAGTTTCATTATATTTTTAAAATGACTTGTTTCAAAAATTAATTTCCGGAAACTCGTTTAGTGAAAGTAGTGAACACGTCTTTGGAAATCTTGACCGATTGAGAGTACAATAAGTTTGGAATATTGGAGACATGTACAATGGACTTAAATTAGGTATTTTAATGTTTAAATACTCAAGTGATAGTTATTAGTATTATCGTTATAAGAATTTCTCGGAAGTTTCGCGTTATCGCGCTCAGATTGGAGATACGCGTTTTCACACGCGTGATTTTAATTTAGGAACTTTAGACCCTTATTTTGTGACAATTAAGAGTGGATGATATTTATATGAATATAAGTGCATTAGAGGTTTAGTGCACTAGCGAAACAAACGCGAGAGGAATCGAGCACGAAACGCGCGCGAGTGCGCGCGGTAGTAGAGTTGACTTTTGCACAAATGGGCCACACACTTGAAGCTTCTCTTGGAAGCTAAAATCTGATCACTCTTTTCTCTCTCTCCTCTCTATAGCAGCCGGCCATCTCTCTCTCTCAAACCACCATTGCTCTCTCAATTTTTACTTCACAAAACCTCACCAAATCCTACTCAATCTTCATCTGATTCATACCAAAGTTAAACCACCCTTAGCTTAACACTTGAGGAGTATTTTGAGCTGCAAAAGAGAGCTGAAAACCCACGATCTTCTGGAGCAAAGAGTGGCCGAAATTTCTGCCTTCATCCTCTAATCAAGTAGGTGTTAATCCAACACTTAAATCTTGCTTTATGAAGATCATCTTACATGTATAAGGTAGTATTTGCATTTGGGTAGCTTGTTTATGGTGTAAAATGAAATGGGTGGGCTCTATGAACTCCCACCTTTGTCTTGAGGACTGATCTCATGCTTGATGATGGATTTAATGGTGATTTAGTGCTTAAATTAGTGGATTAATGTTGTATTGTTGGTAGAAAATCATAGGAGGTGCTTGGAGCAAAAGTGACCGTTTTACCCCTGCCTTGTCCGACCATTTTTGTGCACAATTTTGAGGTTCTAATGACTTGATTATATTTTTTACATGTTATTGTGAGTGTGTACAAAATTTCATTGAAAAATAACATGATTTGGTTGGTTAAATGAGTTGATTTCCAAAGTTAGCAAAACTGGAAAATGAATCCCGTATTGCCCAGGCAGTCATTTTGTATCGGCTATAACTCTTTGCTCCGATGTCGAAATTGAGTGCCGTCAGTAGCATTGGAAACTAGACATTCCCAGCTTTCCATTGGTACCAATTTCACGTTCTCGTTCCACTTGAGGGAGCCACACCATTCGATTGAAAATCACTGTCCTGTTTCGTTTCTCTCCAGGAGACAGGACAGGACTTGTATCTTGATGCTCAAAAACGAGCTGTTTGTGAATGTAATTTGAAAATGGTTTCTTCTGAGAAAATTCAGCTTTATGAGAGAGCTTTCCAACGCCATCAACCACGCCCAATTCCAAGTTTAATTGAGTGAGTTGTGGCCAAAGTTTGAAACGGCTACAGTGATAGAATTTTTCCACTTGGACAGATTTGTAACTAACAATGACTTGGGACTTGTTATTTCGAAATTCTTGATGTAAATCACCTATCAAATGTATTTTGAATTCTTGCTAGACCTGATTATCATAAACGAGACATGTTTTAGGTATCTTCCCTTGGTCAAAAGTTTAGAAAAGGAAATTTTCATACACGAGGCAGCTTTGCCTTAAAAATTTGGAAACTTGAGTGATTTTGTTAAGTGACTTTCCGTGCATATTTTTCTATGAAATTTGACAGAGGAATAGCCCTTATATGGTAGTATAATCATACCAAATTTGGTGCCATTCCGAGTCTGTTTAGATGTTCAAACAAAGTCCCAAAGTTCATGTTTAAATCTGGAAATTCTTGATCGAGGAGGAATTTTTAGCCAACTTTGAGCTGCTATATCTTGGCGCTCAAAACTTCAATTCTTGTACCGTTTGTTTCGTTTTAAACTTTGATTGTAGCTCTAATTGAGTTCTAAATTTTGGAGGTTAGTTCGTATTGTGTGAATTTTGCCGGATTTTCAAAGATGGTCAAAAACCAACCCCGAAACTGTCTAAATGGTCCCAAGCAGCAACTTCGAGTCAATTTTTGAATACCTTCTGTTTGGAATCATGGAAAAGTATCTTCTAGGAACTTTTA
>NC_040036.1:47306760-47540935 GCF_003713205.1 Coffea eugenioides | reverse complement strand
CAGGCCCTTGCCGGCCCGACTCGAATAACTTAGCCACAGGATTGAGCTCATAGGTCATAGAAATCCGAACAGATGCAGACACAGATAACAGATTCAAATTTTGCATAGAAATTGGCACATGAACAGACTAGAGAACGAGTGTGATAAAGTACACCCTCGTCTCGAACAAATAAACAGATTGCAGAGCAGAAATCAAGTTAAACAGCAATGGAGGGGAGTGGTACACTCACCGGCTCGACTTCAAAAGTTTTCACTTCAGATTGGCCTTAATCGCCAAGAAACCCTAAAATAATCAAAGTAAACTAATTGAAGGTTTCATATCCAAAATCGAGTAAACGGAATGCACAAGTGAGGCTCGACTACACGTCGTACGCCTTGCCAAATAAATACTAATGCAAGGGTGGAAAACATGATTTTCTTGGAAACGAAAAGGTAACATGGAGACCTAGGCGCAAACAACCCAAAAGCCCTTTTATTTCTACCAAAAGGCAAATCCAACTTAAAAGAACCAAACGGCCTAGAAAATCGGGCAGCACTTCCCCTAAATTTCTTACTTTTCCAGCCATTAAGGCTTCATTATTTCCTCGAATCAGTCCCAACATCTCACACAAAATTCACCTCATTTCCAAAAGCCATTCACTAGGCCCAAAGTAAAAGTTAACTAGGAAATGACCGGAATAAAAGTAAGCGTTAAAACATACAAACAAGTACAATGAGACTCGATAACGCGTCATAAAGCCAAGCCAAACATAACCCCAATAGGGTTTCATATGCATATATAGACATATAAGCAAACCAGAAAATCAGGAAATGGAACTCATTTGTCCCAACACCAAAAACAGTTTTGGCCTCCTAATGCGGTAATGGCACACAATGCGCTACGCTTATCGGATGAGGGTGTAAGACCCACCATATCGAAGCTAAAAGACAGGGCTACAACAATGTAGAAGGCCACTCAGTCCAAATCCTAGCACAACTAGGTCAAAAATGCAGAAAACCAACCCAGAACCGTAATTGCAGGTTCCCAAATCACACAATGCTGTAATTCGTCCAACTCAGTCTACACAGGTCCAAATGCATTGATTCCAAAGGCATATGATAGCTAAGACATCAAGCTACATTTCATCAGAAGACACCAATATCCAAATCCAAAGCAATTCAAGTCAAAACAGACGATCACAGTTCGCACATTCTGATCACCCAGAACAGCAACAGTAAAAACGACATATCTCACTCTACACTAATTCAAATGACCTGAAATTTTGCAGGCACCTCTAAAATGTCATTCCCTACAACTTTCATGTTTTGAGGAAAGGTCAATTCGGCCTATATCTATGACCTAAAAATTCGGACAGAATGTTCATCACAAAACCCTCACTTTTCAATTTTTGGTCCAAAACAGAAATTGGTTGCAATTAATCACTTTTCCCACCTCCTAGAGTCATTAAACATCATTTCCAATCATCATACATGACCACACAATCATGCTCATATTAAAACAGAAAATTCCTCAAAAATAATAAAACTTCACCAATTCAACCAAAATCAAGATTTAATCCATAAATTTGCATCTTATACAATCACTAAGCATGATTTAAGCATCAAATAAAGAAGGAGGGTGGTTCTTCACAACTTACCTTTAAAACAAGAGAGAGAGAGCTATAGACCACCTTATCTTTCCAAACAACTCCACAAATCCACCTTATCTTAGCTATTGAAGAGGTTTTATGGAATAATTTCAAGGTTGGATGGTTAGTTTTGATGATTTGGGACAAGAGTGAAGTGTTTTCTTCCTTATGCTTGGAGTAAGAGAGAGAGAAAGAGAGCAAGAGAGGGCCGGCTCTTCTTGAAGATTTTTGGAAGATTTTTGGGTCATTTTTTGGTTATTTAAGTCAATGGTAAGAAAGTCTTAAGGTAAGCCCAATCACATGGTGACACTTGTCACCTTTAATAAAATATCTACCTAACTTGTCTCTCTCATATCAACCCAAATTGCAACCTCTACTTATCTCTTAACACCCGGTAAAATAATTCCAGTATTCAAAACTTAATCTAGTTGGCCGAAATTTTTCGAACTTTTCGCACTAGTGGGTCCCACGTCCAAAATACGCTCTTAGTTTCTCAAAATCTATTCGATACTAGAAAATCATCTAAAAACTATAATTACTCATAAAATTCACCAGAAAAATTTCCTAAGCCAGAAAATGCAGAAAACATGCCATTAAAGGGGATAAACCCTAGGAAAATTATTAAGAGGAATTTACGGGTTCTCACAAATTCGGCCTCTAACTATGAGGTAAAGTGCCGGGCAGAATGGAAGAAAATGAAACCCTATCTTCCAAAATTTCTTTCCAAAACAGAAATTTTCTGCAATTAACCACACTTTCCACCTTCCAGCTTCCTTCAATATCATTTCCAATCATCATACATAGCCACACAATGATAATCATATGAAAACAGAAAAATCATCAATAATTATAAAACTTCACCAAATTCAACCAAAATCAAGATATAACCCACAAAATTCCCTCTTAGGCTACCACAAATCATGAATTAAACATCATTAGATGGAGGAGAGGGGTTCCTTCACTACTCACCTTTGTAATACAAGAGAGGGAGCAACTAATCCCCTTAGCCTTCCAAACAACTCCACTAACCACCTCACAATCACTCACTTAAGGGTTTCTATGGAACAAAAGCAAGATTAAATGGTTGAGTTATTGGATTTGAGCCAGAGTAGAGCTAGGAATTTGGAGAGTTTTCCTTTCTTTCTTCCTTGGAGAGAGCCGGCTTCAAGAGCTTGGAAATAAGGGTGAATTTTGGAAATTTTGTTTTTGTTGGTTTATTTGGTCAAATGGTAAAAGAATGAATAGTAGTCATAACTTAAGACTAAATCTTATGGTGACACTTGTCACCCTATTTAATGCATCTCTATCTCTTTGTTCCTCTCACACCAATCCACTTGGTAACCTCTAATTATCTCTTAACACCCGGTAAATTAAATCCAGTATCCAAAACTTAACCTAACTGGCCAAATTTTTCTGAACTTTTTGCCCTAGTGGGTCCCACGTCCGGTATACGCTCTTAATTTCTTAAAAACTAACCAATACTAGAAACTCACCGAAAAACTATATTTACTCATAAAAATTATCTAGAAACTTTTTGAATAAAGAAAATGCAGAAAACATGCCAGTAACGCGAATAAAACCTAGAAAATGGGAAAAATTACGGGTTCTCACATAAGTGCTTTCAATGAATGTTAAAACGAGTTTTCTAGGCGAGTGTGTACTTTATCGCATTTGACCTAAATAAATGTGAAATTTTCAATGATTAATGATTAAATGCTAGTTGCGCATGAATGTAAGCCGTTTGGCTGAACTGGGCCCTGCCCTTCGTTACCGATCGACTCGAGTCAGAAGCGGACTCGGTCGGGTGATATGGTGACCCTGGGTGTGAATGTTTGGTATACTCGAGTATTACCTTGAAGTCTGGTGGAGCCCGACCAATGTCTGGGAAGGGGGTTACAAAAATGCATTTTCAAGTGAATGGAGGAATAAGGGGAATGTCAGGAGAACGAACGAACGAACAAATGGCTCCTGGTGAGCCTGTATCCTTTTAATGTATGTGTTATTATCGTTTTCCATTGTAAATGTTACTTGAATTATTGAAATTCTATATTTAATGTTTTGGATGGATTGCTGCTTATGTGTTCGGAACCTCACTGAGCTTTTAGCTCATCCCTTTAGTTTTGTTTTCCTTAACAGGGGAAGGCGAGCAAGGACGAGAGCTCTGTATAGACTAGCTTGGTCTAGTTCTTTGGTTTTGTAATGGTTCTCACCCTAGTGCTTGGCACGGGCTGGTTGTATGGTGAATTGAGAACCTTTGTATATTCGACGGTTGTACTTCCTTCTGAGATAACAATGTATATAATTTTGTTTTAAGTTTTGGATCCTTGTTTTGCTCTTTCTTGTGGTTTTATTTCTGATTTGCTTGAGTGAACGACAGAGACCCGCGCGAGAGTTGGGCAGACGGTCCGCCGAACCCTTTGGTTCGCCTTAGGGGGAGGTGGGGCTGTCACAAATAATATGAGAAATCACATGAAATGCATGTGGATAGTTAGACATAATGCTAACTCTCAAGGACCCAAAAAGTAAAGGGTAAAAAATATTATCTTGTGAACTTTTGTGTAGGTGAACTTGTTGAATATCATTAAGGAATCAAAGTGGTTCATAGATAGTGAATGTTCAAGGCATATGACCGGTGATCCATCACAATTCATCAAACTCAAGCCAAAATCAAGTGAAAAAGTGACATTTGGAGATGATAACAAAGCCAAAACAATTGGAGTAGGAGATATTGGTAAGAATGGTCAAACTTTTGTTCACAATGTTCTTTTAGTTGATAATTTGAGTTATAACTTGCTAAGTGTTAGTCAATTATGTGATAGGAATTTGTTTGTTTTGTTCAAAAAGCATGAGTGTCTTGTTCTTGACTCAAAATTTAATATCATTTTCAAAGGAAAAAGAATAAATGACATTTATGTAGTTATTCTTGAAAATGCTGATTCCTCTAACTTTAAATGCCTTAAAGTTTCAAATGAAGACCCTTGGTTATGGCATAGAAGACTTTGTCATTTCAACATGGATTTGTTAAAAGAAATTTTCAAAAAAAAATCTTGTTAGAGATTTACCAAAAATCAAGTTTGAAAAGGACAAAATTTGTGATGCTTGTCAATTTGAAAAACAAGTCAAAGTTTCTTTTAAACCCAAGAAATATGTTTCTACTTCAAGACCTTTGGAGCTTTACATCTTGATTTGTTTGGTCCTACACAAATTGTTAGTTTGGGTGGCAAGAGATATTGCTTAGTCATTGTTGATGATTACTCTAGATACACTTGGGTGTTGTTTCTTGCTCACAAAGATGAT
Source organism: Coffea eugenioides (assembly GCF_003713205.1). NCBI lineage: Eukaryota > Viridiplantae > Streptophyta > Magnoliopsida > Gentianales > Rubiaceae > Coffea > Coffea eugenioides. The sequence continues at coordinate 47,536,010 of NC_040036.1, read as the reverse complement.
ACTTTTAAAAATTTTGTCTCCCTATTTACAAAAGTTCAAAATCTAATTGGGTTGAGAATTGTTAAGATTAGAAGTGACAATGGTTCGAAATTTAAATTTTGTGGCTTTCCGGAATTTTGTGATTACAATGAAATTACTCATGAATTTTCAATAGCAAGAACTCCTCAACAAAATGGTGTTGTTGAAAGAAAGAATAGAACTCTTCAAGAAGCCGCAAGAACCATGTTAAGTGAATGCAACTTGCCAAAATAGTTTTGGGCCGAAACCGTAAATACGGCTTGTTATGCAATGAATAGAGTTCTTTTAAGACCGATTTTGAACAAAATCTCTTAGGAGTTAATTTTTTGGTAAAAAGCTAATTGTTGTATATTTCAAAATTTTTGGTTGCAAATGTTTTATTTTAAATATCAAGGAACATCTTGGAAAATTTGATAAGAAATCCGATGAAGGTATTTTCTTGGATTATTGTGAAAAAAAAAGAGGATTTAAAGTCTATAATAGAAGGATTCTTGTTATAGAAGAAGCCATACATGTTACATTTGATGAATCTAATGATGATATTTTCAAGAGTTATTGTGAGGATGATGATGTAGGGGTTCAAGAAGGATTCAAGAAACTCACGATTCATGATCAAGACAATACTCCATTAGAAGAAAATTCAAAGGAAGATGATCTTCAAGAGAATCAAGCATTAGAAGAAAATGACAAGGATGTTGGTAAACCTAAGGATCTTCCAAGAGCTTGAAGTTAGCTCAAAATCATCCCAAGGAGCTTATTATTGGTGATCCATCCAAAAAGGTAAGAACTCGTTCCTCCTCTAAACAATTGATGGATAATTTTGCCTTAGTCTCACATTTTGAACCTAAAAATGTTGTTGATGCTTTGAGAGATGAAAACTGAATTTTAGCCATGGAAGAGGAACTAAATCAATTTGACAGAAACAAGGTTTGGACACTAGTTGAAAGGCCTCAAAATTATCCTATTATTGGCACAAAATGAAATTTTAGAAATAAAATGAATGACAAAGGTGAAGTTGTGAGAAATAAGGCTAGACTTGTAGGTAAGGGGTATGCTCAAGAAGAAAAAATAGATTTTGTTGAAACATTTGCTCTCGTAGCTAGACTAGAATCAATTAGAATGTTCTTGGCATTTGCATGTTTTAAGGATTTTAAATTGTTTCAAATGGATGTTAAAAGTGCTTTCTTAAATGGTTTTATTGATCAAGAGGTTTATGTTGACCAACCTCCCGATTTTGAAAATGAGACATATCCAAATCATGTGTTTAAACGTTCAAAAGCCTTGTATGGATTAAAACAAGCTCCAAGAGCATGGTATGAACGTTTAAGTGATTTTTTGGTTGAGTGTGACATCCCCACCTCCCCCTAAGGTGAACCAAAGGGTTCGGCGGACCGCCTGCCCAGCTCTCTCCAGGACTACTAAGACGGTTATACACAAACTAAAACGTTCTAAAATATATTAGCGCGCTTAAACGATTCAACAACCACGAAACGGAAACGAAAATCAAAACTGAAGGATGAATAGTGACTGCCACGTCACAATCCGGCCGGTTTCTGACCGGATACCAGGGCAGATTCCTGGCCGGATTGGAGGCAGTAGCTCAATCCAATTGTTTTCAAACTCCACTGCAAATCCGGCCAGATCTTGGCCGGATTCCACTGAACAGTTTCCCACTAATTTTTTTTTTCTTTTCCGATCAACTCCCACTCTCGCTCGAATTCCCACCGGATACAAGTAAAGTTTATATAAACGCATAGAACGTACATCCACTAACAAATACATGGAAGAAACATGAATAAACACTTTTATACATATACTAGAACTTTACAAGCCAAAGTGTGATGCTTGATCAAAATACAATTAGGATTTCAACTACAGAGGAGCTATACAAAAGAATAGCTAGAGCTCGCTCTACTTCTTTCTTCAAAATCGTGGTTCAAAAGTGTTGTTCCCTGTAAGGAAAACAAAAGGTAACGGGAAGGGGGTCAGCCTATGCTCAATGAGGCACCAAAAGTACTAGTAGCCAAGAATCATGGCATTTCACCTTTAATCAGTCAAACACACATATCAGATATAAGAATGAAACAATTAACACAGGAATTCAAATGGAAAGGATACAGGTGGCTCTCAGGAGCCAAAGTTTCCCAATTGCAGTACTTGACCCCAACTCATTGACTCTCCGTCAACGCTCGAAGAAACAAACATGACCGTAAACCCCTCTTACGCCAAATCCCATTCACCAAACATACCCCTTGCCGGCCCGAACGCAAAACAGGAACAGGAATGGTAATACTCGAGTATACCGGAATCAAGAGTCTCGATACCCAAGGATTCCTCAGGAATAGGCACCCATGGATTGTCAATTTCCTTGACCAAGCCCTTGCCGGCTCGATTTAATTAACTCCCCATGAGGTTGAGTTCAGGTTTAACAGGAAGGTCGTTGGATACACTTCCAAACGACATCATAACAAGCACAAGTACAGGTTCAAGTTCATAATAGGCACAAGTAATAGATTCCAGTTTATACAGTACAGGTAAGAGAACGAGTATGATAAAGTACACCCTCGTCTCATTCAAAATAGTTATTCATGTCACAAATTTCAGGTATAGATGGACCAATTAAGCAACAATTCAGGGGAGTGGTACACTCACCAGTTCAAGCAAGAATAACTTCAAAAGTTTCCTTCCCAAGTATGGCTTTAATCGCCGGCACTTCCTAGAACAATCAAGGAAAAACACTTAAGACTCGACTCGACTCAAAGACCTAGTAAATGGAATTCGCAGGTGGGCCTCGGTTACGAGTCATGTACCTACCCAAATGAACCATTAATGCAAAGTAAAGATGTGGCGTTGGAGTGAAAAGATAACAATTAGCCCTAAAGGCATGAACGGCCTCAAAGTCCTTCACCTCTACCCAATAACCATACCCACAATGATTTACCATCTTCAAATTTAAAGTGAAAAATGAGAGCAAGAACAATTCTAGGAAAACAGGATTCCAGTTTTGCGCAACCCTATATGAAAAATCATATCTCAAGCTTCTTAAGTCCAAAATTGATAAAATTTATACCGTTGGAAAATACATTCAAAGAGCTACAACTTTCCAGAAAACAGCATTGTAAGATTCAGAACACAAGTCAGTCAAATTCGAGTCGAGCCTCAAGTTGCTGCTTTAACCAGCACAAGACAGAATAGGTATGTAATTTCAGTCAAATTTGGAAAATTACCATAAATCACACAGACAGAACCAGGGTCTGAAATTTTCACGGTTTGTAGTTCTTTGAATCTATTTTCAAACGCAACAAACAGAACCCAATTGTGAGATTTCTACATCAAGATATAGCAGATTTCCCGAGACTGCACAGAAGTTCCTACGAAAATTTTGACAGCATCTCCCTTTAATTTTCTTTACTTTTCCATCCAAACCCCAACACCAATCACTTCTCAATTCCACTACAATTGCACCCACAAATCACAAGCTATCAAACACCTTTAATTAGGGCCATAATACTCTTCAAATACAACCAAGTGGTAGCTCAAAATAGAAACCCTAAAGCTGGAATTTTTGCTACACAAGCTGAAATTCTTTGGAGGCAAGCAAAACTAGCATTTTCAAGCTCAAAACTACTCATAACAACTACCAAATCATGGCCAAACATCAATCACCATATGAGAACAGAAAATTTACTATAAAAACTGAAATTCACCATACCTCTACCTAAAACCATAAACTTATCCACAAAACTACACCTTTAACCTCTCCAATCCATTAATTGACAATTATTAAGAGTAAAAGGAAATTTCTAGGGAATTTACCTTGAAACTTGAAGAAAGATGATAGCTTAGGGTTTCTTCTACAAGAATCACCCCACCAAGACCTTGGTTCTTCCTTAGATAACACTCTTATGGAAGGGTTTGCGATTCTACCGGTTGAAACTCCAAATTTTAACAAGAAATGGAAGGACAAAGTGAAGGCTCTCTCTTGGTTTTTCTCCTCACAATGGCCGGCCAACAAGCTAGAGAAATGAGGATGATTTTGGTCAATTTTTTGTATTTGGTAAAGGTGATGAATAGTAAGTCAAAGTCCACCCTCCAATGGTTTCATGACACTTGCCCTTTTCTATGCTTAATCTCATCCTTTTGTCTACCAAAGGTTAATCTATTTAGATAACCTCCAATTATCTCCTAACACCTAGTAAATTAATCCCTTTCCAAAACTTTGCCTAATCGTGATGCGGATACGGGTGTGCAATAACTTCAACCTTGGGCCAAGGATCCTTTGGTCCACATTGGCGGTCCGATGACAAGATCAAGATCCAAGAAGGTGAAGGAAGCTTTACGAGCCTTGATCATTCACCATACAAGCAAGGAGCAAGCTAAGTTTGAAGATTTGATGGACCATGAAGTTACCTTGTTCACTTGTATGTTTGAAGTGAAAGAATGATCTCATACTTGTTAGCTTAGTTGGTAGTTATTTTAAGACTGCCTAGTTTAGTAGTTGTTAGTCGTAGAGTATTTTATTACTTATTGGGCCTTATCGGGAAGCCTTAAAGAGCTGGCTCTTTATGCGAACCGAATTCCTATTCCAGGTTTATGTGGGCCGGATTTGCCCTAGTTTTAGCCTATAAAAGGCACCTATTGTATGAGCGAAGGGACAGATTATTACAACCAGAAATCGTGAGGAATTTTCCTTCAAGTTCTTAATCGAACTTACTCTTGAATTCTTGAGTTCATAGCTTAGGATTCAAATCAGACTTTATCGATTAGCTTGTTCCCTAATCGTGGTGTCGCTTCATCCATCCTTATTTGCTTAAGGTTGCTGATTACCTTTGTGTGTCAGAGGTCTTGAGTTCATGAGAACAATCAAGTTCAATTTCTGTTGGGAGAAAAGATCCAACTCTGATAATTATAAGGTTGGGAGGTTCTAGGAGGGTCTTCCCCTAGGGTTGCCTTTATCAAATCGTCAAAATTATGTCGCACTTACCGCACTAGCGGGTCCTACGTCCCTAATGCACTTCAAATTTTATATGAACTAACTTGTACTGGGAAAATGATTTAAAAACTATACTCACTCATAAAAATGTATAAGAAAAATAAGGAAGCAAGGAAATAAAATAATGCCTAGAAAATATAAAAATTTCTGGGTTCTCACATTGAGAATGATTTTAAAAGAGATATTGTGGATACCACTCTTTTCACTAAACAAAGTTCAAATGATCTTCTAATTGTACAAATATATATGGATGATATTATCTTTGGTGCTACTAATGAGTGTTTAGGCAAGGATTTTTTCACTATTATGCAAAATGAGTTTGAGATGAGTATCATGGGAGAGTTGAATTTCTTACTTGGGTTCCAAGTGGTTCAAAACCGAGAAGGTACATTCATTAATCAATCTAAATATACAAAGGAACTTCTCAAAAGATTTGGAATGGAGGATTCAAAACATGTTGGAATGCCTATGTGCACATCTACCAAGTTTGACAAGGATGAAGAAGGTATGACGGTTGATGAGAAGAAGTATAGAGGTATGATTGGCAGTTTACTTTATTTAACCGCAAGTAGACTCGATATCATGTTTGCTATTTGCTTGTGTGCTCGTTTCCAATCTTGTCCTAAAGAATCTCATTTGATTGCCGTGAAAAGGATCTTTAGATACTTAAAGGGAACCATGATTTATGGTCTTTGGTACCCAAAATGTCATGAATTTTCATTATGTGATTTTTCGGATGCTTATTTTGGTGGATGTAGAATAGATAGAAAAAATACAAGTGGTACATGTCACTTTCTTGGTAATTGCTTGGTGTCATGGTTTAGTAAGAAACAAAATGCTATCTCCTTGTCTACGACTAAAGTGGAATATGTTGCCGCCGGTGCATGTTGTGCTCAATTGTTGTGGATGAAAATTACTTTGAATGATTTTGGATTAGTGTATGACTGTATGCCTATGTATTGTGATAATACAAGTGCCATAAATTTGACAAAAAAATCTCATTCAACATTCTAGGACAAAGTATATAGACATAAAGTATCATTTCATTCGTGATCTTATCCAAAAGGGTGAAATTTGTATACAATATGTTTGTTCAAAAGATCAAATTGCTGATATTCTTACAAAAGCCCTACCATTGGATCAGTTTATATTTTTTAGAACAAAATTGGGCGTCTTGGAAAAGAATTTATAAAAATTCTCTGGTCAAACTTTATCGGACGTCTGATACCAGATGAACGGACGTCCGATAGTGTTCTAAGCATTTTTCCAGAAAAATTTTGTATCGAACGGTAGTGTCGGACGCTTCTCTTCGTTCAGCCATCCCACACTCAAAAGAGGCTTGCTATAAAGAAGCCTTCTTCTTCATTTAGTTCAAAAACAACCATTGTCTCGGACGCACCTCTTCACTTTCCTCCACTTTCAAATTTTCAAATTCGTCTCTTCTCAGAACAAGTTCCAAGAAATTGACTTCACCAATACCGTCTCAACTCATTTGCGCATTAATTGGCATTCACAACCTCTTCTAACTGCCAACCACTCCACCGATCCCAATTTTCGTCTGAAACCCTAGTCACTCAAAATTCATCCTGTTTGGAAGATTCAAGCATTCATTCTAGTCTAAACTGCAATCTTAGTCCATCTCATTCACACTTTCATCACATTCTGCAACAAAATCATCCTGCATTTTATCATGCTATGATTAAGAGGTGGCCCTGCTGGTATCGCATGCACCACTAGACTCAGGGATGAAGAACCTGTTGAGCCTTCCAATAGAAAATCACCCGAGGGACTGAGACACGCGGTGGAAAAAGAAAACGTCCAGCCAGAGAGAAACGTACTGATCAAACTAAGGAACAGCCAACCCCATTGCCCAAGTTCATTGATGATGATGCTAGAGAGAGGTTTGAATGGATTTCACAGAAGGGTTTTATCACTCAAAGAACCATTGTTCCCTCTGAATTCCGTAAGCTTGATCTAGAACCATTCCTTAAGCTTTTTGATTTCCAAAAATGGTCTCACATTCTATCCTTGCCCAACACATATTATCCTGATATGCTTTATCAGTTCTTTGCTAACCTTAGGATGGGTAGTTCTCACACTAAACTTGTCTCTCGTGTCAATTCAGTAGACATTGCACTCACCCCTGTATTGTCACTGTGGTTTTAAAGACAAAAATTGAAGATGGCTTTAAGGGTAAAATTACAAACTTTTTCTCCTCTGAAGAATTTCCAACTGCTTATCACCATTTTCACCTTGAAAAACCGATGACCTACTTTCAAAAATACTTTAACACACTTGCTGAGGCAAAATTGGAGGATCTCAGTCCTCAAAATCTGATCATCTTTACAATAATTTCAAACTTGTTAGTTCCTACTAATGGTCATAGGATTGATGCCAACAAAATAAAGCTTTACTTGTGTTATTGCTTTGTTGAGAAAGTCCGAATTGATTTTGGCTTTGTCATGTGCAATTTTTTGCTCAAAATCAGCACTGATAGCCATAGAAAACTCTCCTATGAAAAGTTTTTATGTGACAGCCCCACCTTACCCTAAGGCGAACCAAAGGGTTCGGCGGACCGCCTGCCCAGCTCTCGCCAGGACTAACGGTTCGGTATAGAACGAACTAATACATCCCGAAACTTACCAATGCGGGTAAACAAATCAAAATGATAAAATCGAAGTCGGCTATGAATAGTAACCGACCCGTTAGAACCCAACCAAATACCAAGCAAACATTCCCATCTTGAAACTTAGCATTTACAAGCCAAAGTGGCATACAAAAGTATTCAAAAGTGGATACATGTCTGGTTTGCCAAATCAAAAGGAAAACAGTTCCCAAAAGTACATTTAGGATTTTAATACATGAGCTATACAAAAGATATGTTCAACTAGCTCAATTTGGCAGCCATTTGTCAAATCCAGTCCAAAAGTATTTATTTTCCTGTAAGGAAAACAAAAAGGAACAGAAAGGGGTGAGCTTGCGCTCAATGAGGTACCAAACATATAGCAGAAAAATCATGGCATTTCACACTTAACAAATCAGATACACATGCCGGATGTAAAGTAAAGTAACTAATGATTCACATAGGAAGGATACAGGTGGCTCTCAGGAGCCAGCTTTCCAGCGCAGTACTTGATCCAAACCGGTTGACTCTTCGTCAACGTATATAGAACCAACGTCCGTAGACCCCACTTTACACCGAATCCCGTTCACCAAACACCGCTTTACCGGGCCCGCTCACCGCAAATGAACAGAAATGGTAATACTCGAGTATACCGGAATCAAGGGTCTCAATACCCAAAGATCCCAAAACAGACTACCGTGGTTCGTTATCTAATCGTCCAGGCCCTTGCCGGCCCAACTCGAATAACTTAGCCACAGGATTTGAGCTCATAGGTCACAGAAATCCGAACAGATGCAGACACAGATAACAGATTCAAATTTTGCATAGTAAATTGGCATATGAACAGACAAGAGAACGAGTGTGATAAAGTACACTCTCGTCTCAAACAAATTAAACAGATTGCAGAGCAGAAATCAAGTTAAACAGCAATGGAGGAGAGTGGTACACTCACCGATTCAAGTACAGATACCTCAAAAGTTTTCACTTCGGATTGGCTTTAATTGCCAAGAAAGCCTAAAATAATCAAAATAAACCAATTGAAGGTTTCATATCCAAAATCGAGTGAACGGAATGCACAAGTGAGGCTCGACTACACGTCGTACGCCTTGCCAAATAAATAGTAATGCAAGGGTGGAAAACATGATTTTCTTGGAAACGAAAAGGTAACATGAAGACCTAAGCGCAAACAACCCAAAAGCCCTTCGCTCAAATCACAAGTAAATCCAACTAGCCTTTAAGTAAAATTTCGGCAGCATATCCCTTGTGTTTACCTATTTTCCAGCCATCATGGCTTCATTAATTCCTCAAATCAGTCTCAACATCTCACACAAAATTCATCTCATTTCCCAAAAGCCGTTCACTAGGCTCAAAGTAGTACAAGTACAAAAGTTAGCTAGGAAATGACCGGAATGAAAACAATCCCTAAAACATGCAAACAAATACACGGAGACTCGATAACGAGTCATAAACCAATGCCAAATATGACCCCAATAGGGTTCCATAAACATATACAAACATTAAAGAAACCAGAAAATTCGAACATGCAATTAACTTTGGCCCTGAATAAAAAAACAGGTTTTGACTTTACTTTGCGGTAATAGTACCAAATGCACTACGATTATCGGATGAGGGTTCAAGACCCACCATTTCGAAGCTAAAAGACAGGGCTACAACTTCACAGAAGGTCACTCAACCCAGTTTTGAGTGAAAACAGGTCAATAATGCAAGATACTTCATCAACAACGTAAAACAGATTCACCAAAACGCATTCTAGCGGAAACATCATAACTCAGGCTCTACAAGTCCAAATCCAGAAATTCCAAAACCAGCTGAAATCTAAGAAAAAGGGATAAATTTCATCAGAAGGCCTCAACAACCAATTCGGAAGTAATTCCAGCCAAAACAACCAATTACTGGCGCAATTCTTACATTCGGGTAAAACCAGAACAGCAATAGTAATTTCGACTTTTCTCATTCTACACTACTCCGATTGACCTGAAATTTTGTAGGAACCTCTAAAATGTCATTCCCTACAACTTTCATGTTTTAAGGCAAGGACAATTCGGCCTGTATAAAGGACCAAAAATTTCGGATAGAATGAAGAACCAAGAACCCTAATTTTCCAGAATTTCTTCCAAAACAGAAATTGATTGCAATTGTCCACTTTTTCCACCTTCTAGATGCCTTATATACCATTTCCAATCATCATATATAGCCACACAATCATGTTCATATTAAAACAGAAAAATCCCCAAAAATAATAAAAGTTCATCAATTCAATCACAACTCAAGATATAACCCATAAATTTGCATCTTATACAACCACTAAGCATGATTTAAGCATCAAATAAGGGAGGAGAGTGGTTCTTCATGACTTACCTTTAAAACAAGAGAGAGAGAGCTATGGGTCACCTCAACCTTCCAAATAACTTCACCAATCACCTCAAAATCACTAAGTGAAGAGGTTTTATGGAACAAAAGTAAGACTAAGTAGTTGTTTTGATGATTTGGAGCAAGATGAAATCAAGAACTTGGAGAGTTTTTTTTCTTCTTCTTGTCAAGAGAGGTTCGGCCACAAGCTTGGAAGAAATGGAAGAGTTTTAGTCAATTTTTGGGTTTATGTAATAAATGGTAAAAGGATAAATAGTAAGTCAAATTGAAGATGGAATCTCTAAGTGACACATGTCACTTTCATTAATTACTTGCCTAACTTTTGTCTCTCTCACACCAACCACTTGGTAACCTCTAACTATCTCATAACACCCGATAAAATAATTCCAGTATCCAAAACTTAACCTAGTTGGCCGAAATTTTCCGAACTTTTCGCACTAGTGGGTCCCACGTCCGGTATACGTTCTTAATTTCTCAAAATCTATTCGATACTAGAAAAATCATCTGAAAACTATATCTGCTCCTTAAAATTATATTAAAAAAATTTTCTAATCACGAAAATGCAGAAAACAAGCCATGAAAAATTCTAAAACCTAGAAAATGAAAATTACGGGTTCTCACATTTTAACTCCAATCTTTGCTCATTTCAAAATACCTTTCACTAAAATATCTCCAAAAGAGAGTGCATCCTCCATCTTTTCCAAAGCTTATTTTGAAAGAAAAAGTATTAGATTTTTTTATGGTCATTAATGCTATAAGGAGGCTCTTTTGGAATCTAAGACCAAAAGTCATCATGAAACTCCTGTTATTCCTAGATTTCCCAGAGATGAGTCTCAGTATGTTCACCCTTTTCCATCCATTCTGGAAAATCATCCACTTAGCCTACCTCATCCAATCATGAAGTCATTTCCTTACTTGAGGAACTCAAACAACATATCCTCCTTCTTGAAGATGGTCTAATGATGACCATGACATCTGAGCAACAAGCCACTTTTCTGGACAAAAGAAATCTGGTTGTACCTCCTGTCCAACAAGAGGATGAACATGTGCATCAAAAGGAGCCATGCACTAAGTCAACTCCTGTTCCACAAGAGAAAGAGCCACAAACTGAGTCCACTCCTGAAGTCCATGCCTCAAGTTCTCAGCTTACTCCTCATGATCCCTCAACGTCAGACAAAGGCAAGGCTCCAGCAACTGAAGCTAGTGATGAAGATGATGAGGAAACTGAAGATGAAGTGGATCCTGCTCAGTTTCGCCTTGCAAGAAGAAGGCCTGGATCATCCAAGATCACCATTTAGGCACTCTTAGGCATTTTGCACTTCATATTAGGATGCACTTTTGTATTTTCTATTTTGATGTTTCAAGTACTCTGTACTAATGGATATTGGTTAATTTTGATGTTTTCTAGTTAATTTGCTAATGTATTCTCGTTGGTATTTCTCTGTTTGGTACTTCTTTTGGTATAAATTCTCTGTTTTTTGGCTAATGATTGCTGAATGATGGGTATGTTGGTGATTGCTGATTTCTGGTATCATTTCTCTGTTCTTGTGTTATTGATTGCATTTCTGGTATGTTTGGTATATTGGATTGGATATTGGTTCACATTGATCGATGTTGGTTGATGACAAAAAGGGATATTGGTTAACATTGATTGATATTAAACTCATCTTATGATGACAAAAAGGGGGAGAAATGGATGTTGAGATGATTGTGTAAATGGTTAATGTGTAAGCGGGAGTTATCCTGACACTTAAAATTTTTTGGATGCAATAAGTAAGGGGGAGTTTATGCTCAATCCTTTCTCTTTCTTCCATCCATTATTTTGTCATCATCAAAAAAGGGAAGAATGTTAATGTTGGTCCCTAGTTTTTGATATTTACAAAACAATTGGATGATACTAATATATTTTCAAGAAATACTTTCAGTTATGAAGCAAATTTGATTCAAAAATCAAGTGTAATTGAAAGAGACAAAGGAAGCTAAATGCTGCCGGACACTTGTGAAGACAGGATCGGACATCCGATAAAGTGTGCAGCACTTCAGACGCATGAAGAACTCTATCACTGGACGACCGAAAAAATTAAGACATTCCACCTATCTCACTGACTTCTTTCGGACGCAAGCATCAGAGATACCGGACATCCGATAAACTGTACAGCACTTCGGACGCAAAGCATTAGAGGTACCGGATATCCGAAAGAATTGAAGAAGATTTTTCAAATTCACCATCTGCTTTTAGATGCAAGCAGTAGAGACACCAGACGTCTGAAAGAATTGAAAAAAATTTCTCAAACTCACTGCCTGCTGTCGGACGCATGTAACAGCCCCACTTTCCCCTAAGGCGAACCAAAGGGGTTAGCGGACTGCCTGCCCAGCTCTCGCCAGGACTAACGAATCAGTTTACGTCGATCTATTCCGTTCCGGAACATACCCGGAACATACCAACGTGCACAAATATGTCAAAATCACAAAATAAATAAAAACGAAATTCGAAGCCGAAGATGAATAGTGCTGGACACGTCAGAATCCAGATACTAGGCCGAGAGTAGCCAAAATTTTTCTTTCGCCGTTTGAAATACGAGTTGATCCAAAATTCAACCAAATATCAACCAAACATACACACATTGAAATGTAACATTTTCAAGCCAAAACGGCATATCAAAAATCATTCACTACGAATATACATGTTCGGTTTGCCAATCAAAAGAAAGTGAACCCAATACACATTAGGGTTTCATTCGAAGAGCTATCCAAAAGATGCATTTACATGAGCTCAACTTGACAACCAACAAGTATAACCTTTCCAAAAGTGGTCATTTTCCTGTAAGGAAAACAAATGGAATGGAATGAGCTTAAGCCCAGTGAGTTACTACCACATAAGCACAAGGATCATATAAGCATAATCTTTCATTTCGAGTACACAATTAAGAATTAAAACAAGTCGGTAAAAGGATACGGATGGCTCTCAAGAGCCCATTTCCACGCTTACATTCTTGATCCAATCTCATTGACCCTCCGTCAATGTTTAAGAATACCCGACCGTAGACCTCACTTCACTCCATTCCTTCCACCAAACATACCCCAACCGGGCCCGCACTCCAATCAGTTATTTTGGTAATACTCGAGTATACCGGAACCAAGAGTCTCATTACTACAAGATTCCCCAGTACAGTTCCCGTGGCACGTCAATATTCACGACCAAGCCCTCGCCGGCTCGATCCAATTGACTACCTACGGGGTTGAGCTCAGTAATACAGTAAGGCCGTTGGACATTCGTCCAAACGACACCAAATCAGTATTCCATGAATGGAATTCAATATCTCATATAGCAAGTGCAGTAATTCAGTAAAACGGTAAACAGTCCTGAATGGAATCACAAGGGGGTGAGGGCGGTCAAGTACACCCTCACCTCAATCATTTTCATTAGCCATATTAGCCGTCAAGGCATCAAATTCCCATATACCAAAGCCACATTGTAACATTTAAGTGAGTAGTATACTCACCAATCAATTCAGTGCTATTTCATGCACTTCCGTCAGGAGAATGTCGTGAACCACCGTCACGCCCTAGAACACGTAAACAAATGCAATGAGACTCGATAACGAGTCACAAAGCCAAGCCAATTATGACCCAATAGGGTTTCATATGCATAAACAAGCATAATACCAAACCAGAAATTTCAGCAAATGGAACTCATTTGATCCAACAACAAAAACAGTTTTCGCCTCCTAATGCGGTAATGGCACAAAATACGTTACACTTATCGGATGTGGGCGTAAGACCCACCATCTCGAAGCTAAAAGACAGGGCTACAACAATGTAGAAGGCCACTCAGTCCAAATCCTAGCACAACTAGGTCAAAAATGCAGAAAACCAAGCCAGAACCGTAATTGCAGGTTCCCAAATCACACAAAACTGTAATTCGTCTATCTCAGTCTATACAGGTCCAAATGCATTGATTCCAAAGGTATATGATAGCTAAGACATCAAGCTACATTTCATAAGAAGACACCAACAACAAAATCCAAACCAATTCCAGTCAAAACAGACGATTACAATCGCAGTTCGCACATTCTGTTCACCAAAAACAGCAACAGTAAAAACGGCATAACTCACTCTATACTACTCCAAATGCCCTGAAATTTTGCAGGCACTTCAGAATCATCAATACCTACAACTTACATGTTTTGAGAAAAGCCCAATTCGGCCTCTAACCCTATGATCCAAAATCGGACAGAATTAGGGGTTTTGAAACCCTAACATTTCTCAATTCAATCCAAATCCAAAATTGATTGCATTTATCAACAATTCACACCTACTAGAGTCAAAGCCCCTTATTACCAACCATCAAAAACAACCACACCATCAAGAACATATGAAACCAGAAAATTCCTCAAAAAATAAAAAAACTCAACCAATTCACTTCAAATCAAGAAATAAAACACATAATCCCTCACTTAAGCCACCATTAGGCATAAATTCAACATCATTAAATATAGGAGGGTGTTCATATACCACTTACCAAGTAATCAAGAGAGAGGAAGATGTTGGACACCTTAAGTCTTCAAACAAACTTCACTAAACTACTTACTAGCACCCAAGGGAGGAATTTTATGGAGTGAAATCTAGTTTAGGTATTTGTTTTTGGAAGATTGAACCAAATGGAAGCTTGCAAATTTGATGAAGTTTCTTCCTTCTTTGAGCTTGAGAGGGCCGGCCAACAAGAGGTGAAAAATGGTGAATTTTAGTGATTTTTTGAAGATATTAACCACTTAGTCAAAATAGTCAAAAAAAAGAATAGTAACTCTTAAGTCCTAACCAATATCATGGTGACATGTGGCACTCCAATAAATGCATTCCTATCCTTTCTTTTCTCTCTCACATCAATCATATCACACACTCTACTTATCTCTTAACACCCGATAAATTTTACACAGTATCCGAAACTTAACCTTATTGGCCGAATTTTTCCGAACTTTCCGCACTAGTGGGGCCCACATCCATAATCTATCCGTAATTTTTCAAAAACTACCCAATGCTCGAAAAATCATCTAAAAACTATTCTTACTCATAAAATCCACCAATAAAATATTCCTATGCCAGAAAATGAAGAAAACATGAAATTTAAGGGAAAAAATCCTAGGAAAAACATTAAGGGAAAATACGGGTTCTCACACTCTCTCCCCCTTAAAAGAATTTCGTCCTCGAAATTCCTTATCATTGACTACACCGGGATTAAATTGAGCATTATACTTAGCTAACAGATCTGTACCCCTTCACTGGCCAGGTTCAGTAAATTATTACCTTCCACGTCCTCTAATGGATCAAAGACTTGACGTTGTTCTAAGGAGTACACCCGAGAGGACACTTTCGATCCATCCTTGTCCCCATTCGGCTGGGCAGGGTTGGTAGTAGTTGGTGGCAGAGTCCCTTGCCGCTCACGCAGGCGAGCTGGACAGTTAGCAATTTGATGTTCGGCACTCCCACAGAGCAAGCATTTTCCTCCTTTCCTCCAGCAATTGTCCTCCGAGTGGTTTAATTTTCCGCAATACCCGCAGGGTCCACGTGCTACAGAAACCGAGCCTCCTCTTGACGGGCTCTCTTGTGACACTCCCGGCATCCTTACTCCTCCCGTTCCTCGTCCAAACTTGGGAGGGGTACTTTCATCCTCCTGCCCCGAACTACTTCCAGACAATCCTCTCTTTTTCGCCTGAAAGGTTTTCACCTGGAGCCTAGCATTCTCTACTCGTTGTGCCTTCTCCACTGCTTCGCTGAAGGCGTTAATTTGGGCTGCCGCGAGGTCCTTCTGGATTTCTACGTTCAGCCCCTGGACAAATCGCCGTATTCTTCGTTGCTCGGTCATGATGAGTTCGGGCGCAAATTTAGATAGGCGGGTGAACTGGCTCTCATATTCCGCCACAGTTTGAGCTCCTTGGGGGAGTCGAATGAACTCGTCTTCCTTCCTCTCCTGAACTAGAGGAGGGAAAAACTTCGCATTGAACTCTCTGATGAAGTTCACCCAAGTCCTGGGCGTCTGCTCCTGTTCCCATTTCTGTCGGATCACGTTCCACCAGGAACGGGTCGCCCCTTCAAGCTGGAACACGGCAAACGTCACCTGCCGTTCGTCAGAGTAGTGTAAGGCTGCAAATATATCAACCATCTTTTCAAGCCATCTTTCGGCAACATCTGGGTCGGGTCCCCCAACAAACTTGGGCGGAGCGAACTTTTGAAAGCGTTCGAGAGCTCTATCTTCGCTCTCGACATGATGGCCAGGGTTTCCGGGGTTTCCAGGGTTAGGGTTTGGGTTCTGGGCTTGTTGCTGCACTACTTGTGCTAGCAGGTTTGTCATTTGCTGCATAGCAGCAGCTATTTGCACATTGGGATCGGCTTGTGGTTCAGGATCGGGTCCAGTCGAGGTTTTCCCCGTACCCCTAACCGGTGTGGGTTGTCTAGTTCCGCGCCCACGTCCCCGACCACTCCGAGTACCTTCCATAAGTTTTACTTGGTCTTGGTCTAAGCAAGAGTACTAAGCCAAAGTAATGACAAGGCATGTAAGTAATACGCAACACTTGCACAATAACACATACTTATACATTGCAAACATGATCACAAACATATATATACAACCAAGCAAGATCAAGCCACACACATATATACAATCAGTCGAGTCAAGTACAGGCCAGTCAGAAACAAACATAGACGATCCCCCGAGGAATGGCCTTACTAGTTCACCAAATCCTTTCTAACCTAGGCCCTCATATCTTTCGTATCCGGGTGCAAGAATCCCATCTAAGATAATTCACAACTCGAGCCGGCCGGTCCCAAGAGTAAACCATCCTTATTAAAGATTCCTACCCGACATACATACCTAACTTCCTCGAGTCCCATGATAACGATTCATACACTTATCACATGCCCGGTTCATAACTTATGCTCAAACGAGCGCTTAGACATATTCATGAAATTAGGACCACAACACCACTTGGCCCAGTCTCACTCCGCGCAGAGACCACGCGAAGTGGCTCTGATACCAATTGTAACAGCCCCACTTTCCCCTAAGGCGAACCAAAGGGGTTAGCGGACTGCCTGCCCAGCTCTCGCCAGGACTAACGGATCAGTTTACGTCGATCTATTCCGTTCCGGAACATACCCGGAACATACCAACGTGCGCAAATATGTCAAAATCACAAAATAAATAAAAACAAAATTCGAAGCCGAAGATGAATAGTGCTGGACACGTCAGAATCCAGATACTAGGCCGAGAGTAGCCAAAATTTTTCTTTCGCCGTTTGAAATACGAGTTGATCCAAAATTCAACCAAATATCAACCAAACATACACACATTGAAATGTAACATTTTCAAGCCAAAACGGCATATCAAAAATCATTCACTACGAATATACATGTTCGGTTTGCCAATCAAAAGAAAGTGAACCCAATACACATTAGGGTTTCATTCGAAGAGCTATCCAAAAGATGCATTTACATGAGCTCAACTTGACAACCAACAAGTATAACCTTTCCAAAAGTGGTCATTTTCCTGTAAGGAAAACAAATGGAATGGAATGAGCTTAAGCCCAGTGAGTTACTACCACATAAGCACAAGGATCATATAAGCATAATCTTTCATTTCGAGTACACAATTAAGAATTAAAACAAGTCGGTAAAAGGATACGGATGGCTCTCAAGAGCCCATTTCCACGCTTACATTCTTGATCCAATCTCATTGACCCTCCGTCAATGTTTAAGAATACCCGACCGTAGACCTCACTTCACTCCATTCCTTCCACCAAACATACCCCAACCGGGCCCGCACTCCAATCAGTTATTTTGGTAATACTCGAGTATACCGGAACCAAGAGTCTCATTACTACAAGATTCCCCAGTACAGTCCCCGTGGCACGTCAATATTCACGACCAAGCCCTCGCCGGCTCGATCCAATTGACTACCTACGGGGTTGAGCTCAGTAATACAGTAAGGCCGTTGGACATTCGTCCAAACGACACCAAATCAGTATTCCATGAATGGAATTCAATATCTCATATAGCAAGTGCAGTAATTCAGTAAAACGGTAAACAGTCCTGAATGGAATCACAAGGGGGTGAGGGCGGTCAAGTACACCCTCACCTCAATCATTTTCATTAGCCATATTAGCCGTCAAGGCATCAAATTCCCATATACCAAAGCCACATTGTAACATTTAAGTGAGTAGTATACTCACCAATCAATTCAGTGCTATTTCATGCACTTCCGTCAGGAGAATGTCGTGAACCACCGTCACGCCCTAGAACACGTAAACAAATGCAATGAGACTCGATAACGAGTCACAAAGCCAAGCCAATTATGACCCAATAGGGTTTCATATGCATAAAAAAGCATAATAGCAAACCAGAAATTTCAGCAAATGGAACTCATTTGATCCAACAACAAAAACAGTTTTCGCCTCCTAATGCGGTAATGGCACAAAATATGTTACACTTATCGGATGTGGGCGTAAGACCCACCATCTCGAAGCTAAAAGACAGGGCTAAAACAATGTAGAAGGCCACTCAGTCCAAATCCTAGCACAACTAGGTCAAAAATGCAGAAAACCAAGCCAGAACCGTAATTGCAGGTTCCCAAATCACACAAAACTGTAATTCGTCTATCTCAGTCTATACAGGTCCAAATGCATTGATTCCAAAGGCATATGATAGCTAAGACATCAAGATACATTTCATAAGAAGACACCAACAACAAAATCCAAACCAATTCCAGTCAAAACAGACGATTACAATCGCAGTTCGCACATTCTGTTCACCAAAAACAGCAACAGTAAAAACGGCATAACTCACTCTATACTACTCCAAATGCCCTGAAATTTTGCAGGCACTTCAGAATCATCAATACCTACAACTTACATGTTTTGAGAAAATCCCAATTCGGCCTCTAACCCTATGATCCAAAATCGGACAGAATTAGGGGTTTTGAAACCCTAACATTTCTCAATTCAATCCAAATCCAAAATTGATTGCATTTATCAACAATTCACACCTACTAGAGTCAAAGCCCCTTATTACCAACCATCAAAAACAACCACACCATCAAGAACATATGAAACCAGAAAATTCCTCAAAAAATAAAAAACTCAACCAATTCACTTCAAATCAAGAAATAAAACACATAATCCCTCACTTAAGCCACCATTAGGCATAAATTCAACATCATTAAATATAGGAGGGTGTTCATATACCACTTACCAAGTAATCAAGAGAGAGGAAGATGTTGGACACCTTAAGTCTTCAAACAAACTTCACTAAACTACTTACTAGCACCCAAGGGAGGAATTTTATGGAGTGAAATCTAGTTTAGGTATTTGTTTTTGGAAGATTGAACCAAATGGAAGCTTGCAAATTTGATGAAGTTTCTTCCTTCTTTGAGCTTGAGAGGGCCGGCCAACAAGAGGTGAAAAATGGTGAATTTTAGTGATTTTTTGAAGATATTAACCACTTAGTCAAAATAGTCAAAAAAAAGAATAGTAACTCTTAAGTCCTAACCAATATCATGGTGACATGTGGCACTCCAATAAATGCATTCCTATCCTTTCTTTTCTCTCTCACATCAATCATATCACACACTCTACTTATCTCTTAACACCCGATAAATTTTTCACAGTATCCGAAACTTAACCTTATTGGCCGAATTTTTCCGAACTTTCCGCACTAGTGGGGCCCACATCCATAATCTATCCGTAATTTTTCAAAAACTACCCAATGCTCGAAAAATCATCTAAAAACTATTCTTACTCATAAAATCCACCAATAAAATATTCCTAGGCCAGAAAATGAAGAAAACATGAAATTTAAGGGAAAAAACCCTAGGAAAAACATTAAGGGAAACTACGGGTTCTCACAACGGAAGTAACGGGAGTACCGGACGTCTGACACTCCCAACGGCTATTTGACTTTTCAGCTGCCTTCTATCCGTTAGAAGCATTAATGGGGGCACTTTTTGGTCTCATATAAATAGTACATGATCAACCACTTTGAAAGAACTTTTGCACATTAAGAATACTAAAGACGAAGAGTAGTTTTTGTAACGACCCCACCTCCCCCTAAGGCGTACCAGAGGGTTCGGCGGGCCGCCTGCCCAGCTCTCGCCGGGACTCAGTCGTTCGCTACAGTCCTCAATTAAAAATTGAAATAAATCACAAGAATAAATAGGGCATTAATTCAAACTTAAAGCGGAACTTATATACATTGCCAACCCAAAAGAGAATATGAACATCAAATATACAAGGGTTCTCAATCCTTCATACGTCCAGCCCGTGCCAAGCACTAGGCGGGAACCACTACAAAAGAAACAAAAGAAACAAAACTAGATTGGCTAGTCTATCTCAAGCTCACGTCCTCGCTCGCCTTTCCCTGTAAGGAAAACAAAACTAAAGGGATGAGCTAAAAGCCCAGTGAGGTTCCGAACACATAATCAGATAATCAATCCAATACATTAATCATGGAGTATCAATAATTCAAGAAACATTTACAATGGAAAGCGATAGTAACACATTCATTAAAAGGATACGGCTCACAAGGAGCAATTCGTTATTTCGTTCATTCGTTCTCCTGACATTTCCCCTTATTCCTCCAATCATTTGAAACTGCATTTTTCGTTTATCAATAACCCTCGTTCGATCGTTTGTTCATTCATTCACCCCCGTCCTGGCCGTTGGCCAGTCTCCACCAACCTACAGGGTAATACTCGAGTATACCGAACGTTCACCCAAGTCCCTAATCGCCCGACCGAGTCCGCTTCTGGCTCGAGATGACCGGTAACAAGGGGCAATGGCCAGTTCAGCCCAAAAGGCTTACATTCATGCGCAAGTAACATTTCAATCATTAAATCCTTGAAAATTGTACAGTTATTTAGGTCGAGTGCGATAAAGTACACACTCGCCTAGGAAGCTCGTTTTGGAAATCATTAAAAGCACTTAACACATTAGCAAATGATAACAACAAGCCATAGAATCAAATAAGGAACACTCACCTAGAAATGCAAAATATCGTGCAAAATATCCTTCCGGATATTACCCTTAATCACCAATGAAACCTAAGGTTGAACAAGAGAACATATTATAGTTTATCGAGCAAAACATTTAAGGGAAACAAAGAAACCCGACTAATTAAGAGTAACACGTGTAAAGATGACTTTCAAGTAAGAAGAGGGTTGTTTGAACCCAAGGATGAAAAATCATGTTTTAAAATGGAAAACCGGTCATGGTATTGGCCAAACAAAAGCATACAAGTTCAAATAGAAACCTAGCCATCGGGCGAAAATTTGGGCAGCACGCCCTTTGTGTTTACCTAATTTTCCAGCCATTTTGGCTTCATTATTTTTCCTCAACCACAACCCAACATCACACATAAGCAATTCAAGTCAAGAGCCATTCCATAGGCTCACAATATCATAAGAATAAGAAATACAGTAATAACAAGTGCAGAAATTCAATTTAGCAAAAGACAGATTTGACGTATGAAAGCGGAAATAACTTATCCGAGGCTACGCTTATCGGATTAAGACGTAACCTATGCCGTTTCGAAGCTAAGACTCAGGGCTACAATGTTCATGAAGGTCACTTAGTCCAGTTTCTAATGTAACTTGGTCAAATTCTCGAATTGCTAAACCAGAAACCAATTCGTCGGCTGCTTAATCGCAGAACACTGTAATGGTCATAACTCAGTGTACAAAAATCCAATTCAGGTGTTCTTAGAGGAATTTTAAAGCTACTTCAGAACACTACAACTTTCATGTTTTGGCCCAGAGCTAAATCAGAATGGATCCTGGTCAAAAAACGTGATAAACTGGACTTAACTGGTGAAACGGACTGCTGGGAAATACTTAGAACAGTAAGGGTATTTTGGACTTTTCACGTCCTACGTTGCTCCGATTGAGCTGAAATTTTGTAGGCACCTATAAAATGCCATTCTCTACAACTTTTATTCTTCGAGCTAAGGCCAATTAGGCCTCTAACACACAGATACAAATTCGGACAGAATGTTGGGAAAATTTTCCAGATTCTGGAATTTTGAGTTTCTAGTGCAACTTTCCTTAATTTCTTGGTCTAATCACTACCACAACACCCTATAAAACTTCAATTGCAACATATAAGCATCTTACAACAATTTGGGCAGAATTTCCACAAGCCCTAGTTCATCAAATAAATTGGGAAAAACTTCTAAAACATGCTAATCATCCATGATTCCACCACAAAATCAAACTACTAAGCTTAATTTAACAAAATTGAAAGCAAAACTTAGAGAGATAAACTCTCTTACCTTGAATAAAGGTCACTACAAGTAGCCCAAGCTTTCTCCTTCAAAAAACTCACCACAACTCACTTACTAGTCACTCAAGAACAAGTTTAATCGGTTTACTTTGTGTGATTTCTTCCTAAGTTGTTGGATTGAAGATGAAATGAAATGTTTTCCTTTGGGTTTTTCTTCTTGCTTCTCACGGCCAGCAACAGCAGAAATGAAGAAGAAATTGGCTAAGTGTTGGAGTTAAATGGATGGTAATTGTCTTGGTTAAGAAGCCATGAGGTGGTGACAAGTGTCACCACCACCACCTCTTTTTTTTTTCTCTTTCTTTCTTGCCTTTCTTGGCCACTAATTTCGGTCAACCTTGCTGCAATTTAAGAAGATATTATGTACAAAAGTCAACAAACTTGTTGGGTAAGAAAAATGGTGGTCAAGCAGTGCGTTCAATCGGTAATGCGCGGGACCCGCCGGTTCGCGCCGTTTTTCTTAAAAACTCACGTACTAGGGTTTTTACTTCCCATTCACTAACCTTATATCATTGCCACTAGTCACATATTATTTCTCACTTAAAAGTCACTTTTAATCCCCAAATTAATTCTTACTCTGTACCGAAAATTCATCCGGCGAAAAATCGCGAAAACCCTAATTTCGCTCCAAACTTGAAACCGAAGCGTAAAACCCTATTTTCTAGGTTTATCTACACTTAATGTGTAATATTTGGGTAGTGGCCTTTGATAAATACTAATTTTTCAAATAAAAGGTTATTTTTGAGGAAAAATACAAGGAATTTGCGAGTCCTCACAGTTTTAGTAAGAAAATACTCTACAAAGAAGGTTTGTTGTGACAGCCCTACCTTACCCTAAGGCGAACTAAAGGGTTCGGTGGACCTCCTGCCCAGCTCTCGCCGGGAATTAGTCATACCTCAATCAAATCCAAAATAAAACCACCAGATCAAACGAAATAACAATCCAAAACTTAAAGTGAAACTTATATACATTGCTGTCTCAAAAGGGAGTACAAACACCGAATATACAAAGGTTCTCAATCCTTCATACATCCAGCCCGTGCCGAAAGGTAGGGCCAGAACCATTACAAAAATCTGAAACTAGTCTAGGCTAGTCTATACCGAGCTCTCGTCCTTGGTCGTCTTCCTCTGTTAAGGAAAATAAAACTAAAGGGATGAGCTAAAAGCTCAGTGAGGTTCCGAACACATAATCAAACAATAAGTTCAATGCATTAACCATAAATAACCAATAATTCAAGAAACATTTACAATGGAAAGCAATACTAACACATTCATTAAAAGGATACGTGCTCACAGGGAGCCATTCATTCATTCATTCGTTCATTCTTCTTTCATTCCCTTATTCCTCCAATCATTTGAAATGCATTTTGATAAGTAAAATCCCTCATTTGCATTGATAATCGTTCATTCATTCATTCACCCCCTCCTGGACGTTGGTCAGGCTCCACCAGACTACAAGGTAATACTCGAGTATACCAATCATTCACCCAGGGTTACCAAATCGCCCGACGAGTCCGCTTCTGGCTCAAGTCGATCGGTAACGAAGGGCAGGGCCCAGTTCAGCCATCAGGCTTACATTCATGCACATATAATCATTCAATCATTGTAAATTTCACATTCATTTTAGGTCGAGTGGCGATAAAGTGCACACTCGTCTAGAAAACTCTTTTCAGCAATCATTGAAAACATCTAATCATGTTACCATTCATTCATAACAAGTCATATAATCAAGAACAAGCCACATAGTCAATGAAATTATAAACAAACAAGGAACACTCACTATTTACGCAAAATAACGTCCAAAGTTTTCTTCCGGGTATTACCCTTAATCACCAAGGAACCCTAATATAATCAAAAGAACACATTATGTTTCAACTATCAAAGATTTAAGTGATTCAAAGAAAATTCGAATACGTACTAGTACAAAATATAAATATGGTTTTGGTAGTGAGAAGAGTACAGTGAAACCAAAGGACATAAGTAAACTATTTGTAAAACTTATGCTCACTCGTAAAACTTTAAAATCTCTATTTGAGTCGAAGTGAAAAAGAAACGTATTCTATTAGTCGTAAATTTCATTTTTTTCCAAAGGGTACAAGTTTTCGGCTAAGTCTAACTTATATACCTCAATAAAAGAAGACGCTAATATCCTAGATGGTTCAAGTGTATTCGCTCTCAAACCTTGCTCAGTCGCAAGTATATCTACCTAGCCCTCGAGCGTAAATTTGGGCAGCACGCCCTTTGTATTTACCTTTTTCTAGGCCATTTATGGCTTCATTCTTTTCCTCAATCAATCCCAAAGTCACACACAAAATAATCTCATTTCCAATAGCCATTCAATAGGCTCAAGTCATATAAGTACAAAATCAAGCTAAGGACATGTGCAGAAATGAAAGATAGATTTGACGTTGTTTTGCGTAACGGACACAACCGAAGCTACGTTTATTGGATTGAGGTGAAATTTATACCGTTTTGAAGCTAAAACAGAGGGCTACAATTTTGATGAAGACCACTTAGTCCAGTTTCTAGTGTATCCAAGTCATATTCCCAATTTACAGAACCAGATTCCTACCAACAGGCTAGTTAACTGCAGTACATTCAAATGGCTATAACTCAAGCTACCGAAGTCCGATTAAGGCGTTCTCAGGGGCGTTGGAAAGCTAAGACATAGTAATACGACTTTCATGTTTTGGCTAAATACTAGTTCAGTACATATCATGGTGCAAAGGACACGACCAGATTGGTGAAATATTCAAAACTGATCACTGGATTCACCTAGGGCAGTCAGGGTATTTCGGTCTTTTCACAGGCTACGTTGCTCCGATTGAGTTGAAAATTTACAGGCACCTATAAAACATCATTCTAATCGTGCCTATAAAAGATGGAGGATGGAGGATGTGCACTGATTGTAGTGCAATTAATGCCATAATGGTAAAGTATCACCATCCTATACCTCGACTTGATGACATGCTTGATGAACTATATGGTGCTATAATTTTTACTAAGATTGACTTAAAAAGTGTTTACCATCAAATTCGCATGAAAGAAGGTGATGAATGGAAAACTGCATTTAAAACAAAGCATAGACTGTATGAGTGGTTAGTCATGCCATTTGGTTTAATTAATGCACCTAGTACCTTCATGAGACTCATGAACCATGTCTTGCATCTATTCATTGGTAAATTTTTGGTAGTCTATGTAACAGCCCCACCTTCCCCTAAGGCGAACCAAAGGGGTTAGCGGACTGCCTGCCCAGCTCTCGCCAGGACTACGGGCAGTTACACGCGATCTAGAACGTTTCGGAAAAATAAAAGCGCGCTCGAACAAGCCACAAGAACCAAAATAACAAAATCATAAGAACATGAAAACGATAACTCATGCTTGGAATAGTGGAATCCGAGATCCCACCAAACCTTAATACATAGCCATTCAACATTTACAACCACATCGGCATGTCAAAAACTATTTATCATAGGCATACAAGGTTCGGTTTGCCAATCCAAAAGATGAACCCAACATACATTAGGGTTTCATGCAAAGAGCTATCAAAATAGACATATACATGGCTCAATTTGACAACCAACAAGTATGAGCTTCCAAAAGTGATTATTTTCCTGTAAGGAAAACAAATGGAACGGAATGAGCTTAAGCCCAGTGAGTTACTACCACATAAGCACAAGGATCATATAAGCATAATCTTTCATTTCGAGTACACAATTAAGAATTAAAACAAGTCGGTAAAAGGATACGGATGGCTCTCAAGAGCCCATTTCCACGCTTACATTCTTGATCCAATCTCATTGACCCTCCGTCAATGTTTAAGAATACCCGACCGTAGACCTCACTTCACTCCATTCCTTCCACCAAACATACCCCAACCGGGCCCGCACTCCAATCAATCATTTTGGTAATACTCGAGTATACCGGAACCAAGAGTCTCATTACTACAAGATTCCCCAGTACAGTCCCCGTGGCACGTCAATATTTACGACCAAGCCCTCGCCGGCTCGATCCAATTGACTACCTACGGGGTTGAGCTCAGTAATACAGTAAGGCCGTTGGACATTCGTCCAAACGACACCAAATCAGTTTTCCATGAATGGAATTCAATATCTCATATAGCAAGTGCAGTATTTCAGTAAAACGGTAAACAGTCCTGAATGGAATCACAAGGGGGTGAGGGCGGTCAAGTACACCCTCACCTCAATCATTTTCAATAGCCATATTAGCCGTCAAGGCATCAAATTCACATATACCAAAGCCACATTGTAACATTTAAGTGAGTAGTATACTCACCAATCGATAAAATGATGTTTCATGCACCGTCGTTAAACGAACGTCGTGCACCACCGTTTCCTCCTAGAACAAGTAAACAATTACCATAAGACTCGATAACGAGTCATGAATCAACACTAAGCACAACCCAATAGGGTTTCATATACAGAAACAAGCATCATAAGCAAACCAGAAATTAGAAGTAGCACTAGCCTTGGCCCCGAATAGAAAAACTGTTTTGCCCTTATTATGCGGTAATGGCGTCAAATTCGCTACGGTTATCGGATGGGGGTGTAAGACCCACCGTTTCGAAGCTATGAAACAGGGCTACAACAATGAAGAAGGCCTCTCAGTCCAAATCCTAGCACAACTAGGTCAAAAATGCAGAAAACCAAGCCAGAACCGTAATTGCAGGTTCCCAAATCACACACAACTGTAATCAGTCCATCTCAGCCTACACAGGTCCAAATGCATTGAGTCCAAAGGAATATGAAAGCTAAGACATCAAGCTACATTTCATCAGAAGACACCAATAACAAAATCCAAACCAATTCCAGTCAAAACAGGCAATTACTATCGCAGTTCGGACATTCTGTTCACCAAAAACAGCAACAGTAAAAACGGCATAACTCACTCTATACTCCTCTAAATGCCCTGAAATTTTGTAGGAACTTCATACTCATCAATACCTACAACTTTCATGTTTTGAGCAAAGTCCAATTCGGCCTCTATCTATGACCTAAAATTTCGGACAGATTAGGGGTTCATGAACCCTAACTTTTCACATTTCATTCCAAACCCAAAATTGATTGCATTTATCAACAATTCACACCCACTAGAGTCAAAGCCCCTTATTACCAACCATCAAAAACAACCACACCATCAAGATCATATGAAACCAGAAAATTCCTCAAAAAATAAAAAAACTCAACCAAATCACTGCAAACCAAGAAATAAATCACATATACCATCACTCAAGCTACTTCTAAGCATAACATAAACATCATTAGGTGTAGTAGGGTGTTCAAGCATCACTTACCAAGAAATTAAGAGAGAGGAAGATGTTGGACACCTTAAGTCTTCAAACAAACTTCACTAAACTACTTACTAGCACCCAAGGGAGGAATTTTATGGAGTAGAATCTAAGTTATGTGGTTGGTTTTGGAAGATTGAGTGAAATGGAAACTAGAAAGTTGAAGAATTTCTTTCTTCTTTGCTCAAGGAAGAATCGGCCATGAAGGAGAAGAAAATGGTGATTTTTGAGCAATTTTTCAAGATATTTACTCAATTTGGTCAAAAGGCAAAAGTGTGAATAGTTGCCAACAAAGTCCAACCAATGGTTGTGTGACACATGTCACTCCATTAATGCACTCTTATCACTTCTTTTTCTCTCTCACATCAATCATATCACACACTCTACTTATCTCTTAACACCCGATAAATTTTACACAGTATCCGGAATTTAATCTTATTGACCGAATTTTTCCGAACTTTTCGCGCTAGTGGGGCCCACGTCCGTAATCTATCCGTAATTTTTCAAAAACTACCCAATACTAGAAAACTCATCTAAAAACTATATTTATCCATAAAATCCACCAAGAAAATTCTCTAAGCCAGAAAATGCAGAAAACATGCAATTAAAAGGGAAAAACCCTAGGAAAAATATTAAGGGAAAATACGGGTTCTCACACTCTCTCCCCCTTAAAAGAATGTCGTCCCCGACATTCTAACTCCTATATAAAGCCGGTCAAGATATCGCTCAGAAACCACTCAAGCAGTAGCATTCCATCTACTCCAACTCGTATTCACCAGGTCCAAGTTGTTTTTCCCAAAGTCAGTCAAATACTAAGAAACATTCTAATCTTACTTATCACAATTCATGATCTTGTAAATCACTTATCAAATTCAAGTACTCAGTATCACGCCAATCCAACTTATCAAATAGTCATGGTCCAGTGGTCCAGTAGGGAGTTAATCGCGTAACCAGATAAAACAGGCAAAAGGCTTGAAATCGGACTTAATGTCCCAGATATGGGGAAGACATTCAGGGTATAACAAGCTAGCACAACGGCTATGCTTCACCAAAGAATTTCAGTTCAGTAAGTTGGCCCTGGTGGTGCTGGACAACACAACAAGCTAGCACAACGGCTATACTTCACCAAAAGCCTTAGTTCAAGTATTGGTCCCTGGCGGTGCTGGACAACACAACAAGTTCGCACAACGGCTAAACTTCGCCAGAGAGCCTCCGTTCAAGTATTTCATCCCTGGTGGTGCTGGACAACACAACAGGCAATGCCCCACCAGAGAGGTTCAGTTCAACCGCTACAGAAAAGTCGTAGCCGGTCTACAACCACATGAGTACGAATAAGTTCAAGAGTAGGGTCAAAGCAGTGTTCAATCAAATAAGTTCAAAAGCAGAGCCAATTACTTCAGGTTCATAGTGCACGAGTACGAAGAAGTTCAAAAGCAAGGTTAAATATTACAGGTTCAGGGAGCACGAACACAAATAAGAGTACAAGTTCAAGTTCAAGGATCATGAGTACAGGTAAGAACACACTGGCCTAACCTCTGTCCAGCAATTCACATTCTTAAATAGTCATAAAATTCAAGTCCACCTACAGGTCACATACCATATATTCAGTGAAATTAGGTCCATTAAGAGTACGTATGAACACACTCGCCTAACAGGGTCACGTCTCAAGGAAGTTCAGTCTAGTCGGTCTCAGGCAGCTCAAGATCAATCTCAGGTAGTTCGAGGTCAGTCCCAAGTAGTTCAAGTAGAGCAAATTCCAACACTTACCAATCAGGTGGTGCAACTTTAATCAAACAGGAATACTAGAAGAAAGATACAAAACTAAGATTTTCTCAACAATTCTAGCCACCACCGAAATCTATCAAAACCCGAGCCACACACTTATTGGGCAAGTCCAAGTCATTATTTCACTCTCCTTATTCGGTTTAGTCGTGAGTACAGTACAAAATCTTCTGTGCTCTAACCTATGCCATCACAACTTATCTCAAACTCACTTATAACTTCTATTAAACCATGTTCCGTCCAAACTTCATGAGCATTTCCTCAGGAAAATGTCAAGTACTCAAGTACAAGAATTCCAACTAAGAAACTGCACGACTCAGACCGTATGCTCTTAAACGAAAAGCAAAGTCATATTTTACATGTACCACTTCCAGAATTAGTGCCAATATCACTAATTTCAATCGGATCACATGCCTTTACGAAATTAGATCCAAGAAATCCATAACACAAGCCGAAATCAAAGGTTATCCATTTCGAAGTTCAAAATCTGTAATAAACAAGCGACCAGCAAAAATACCATCATCTCCAAGAATAACCAATCTTAGGTTCTATAATAAAGTCTCAAGTTCCAAGTTCAAGCCCAAGATACAAGTACAACTTGATAACTGACGTGCCAAATGGAAACTAAGTCAATTCACACTAACTTCGTACCCTTGAATACAGTTACTCTATCTCTCAAAGTTCCCTCAATTGTACGCCTAAAGATAGGCTCACTCTTCTTTGAAGACCAAAAGTTTAAAGCGTAAGAGAGGTATTTAAAGTACCCAAAGATCTTATCGAAGGCAAGATTTACATTATAAAAAACTCAAGATACAAATTCATGTGTGAGATTACATCAATATACAATCAAGGGGGAAAAACTTAGTTTAGAAAAGTTTATCCTTGTACTAACCCATCATATACAAATTCAACAACTCCTCAGTTGTTCACAAATTTTCCAATTTGAAATTCAAGCAAAATTCACATGGTTTCCAAAATCGGAAATTACACATACTTAAAGCGTATACCTATTATTTCCAATCAATCATTTGAAAATAAGGCTAATACATCCTAGTTGTTTTTCCTTAAAATTTCAAAGTAGAAAATCTCTAGGAGGTATGTGGGCGGAGAAATGCATTTTATTCCTTTAGTACCCTTTTGTCTTGGTCCAAAATCATCACACCTGAAGTTTGACTATCAAATCACAGTCTCTTTCCACACTAAGAATTATCTCAATTCTGTCCACACTTACAAATATAATGATAATTCAAATTCATCCATTCTTTCACTACAAATCTCTTATCCCATATTGTCCTTCAATATAACACCACCTAATTCTGCAGTTTCTTCTGCAAGTCCCAAATAAGAACTCCCAAATAATCAATTTCTTTAACTCCTAAGATACATAATATTCAAATCAATCCCACAGTCAGGCATCCTAAACTTTAAGCCTAGGATACGTCTACGAAGATCGTAAAGCTAAGCTCTGATACGCAATTGTAACGACCCACTTTCTCCTAAGGCGAACCAGAGGGTTCGGCGGGCCGCCTGCCTAGCTCTCGCCAGGACTCGATCAGTCACTACAGTTCCCCAATAAATTACAATATAAAATTCACATATACATCAAATTCTCCAAGAATTACATATTACAAACGCAGCGGAATGTACACGTACATCCATTCAAGTTCAATCATTTATTATAAACCCTAATACTAAGCTATTACACAAGAGGCAACCCAAATTCAAACCGTACAAGGTATAATCCATCCATTCCAATTTCAAACAGTCACCCTAGCCCAACAATTACACAAACGAATCCAAATCTAAACTATACAAGTTACATGCCATCCGGCACACAAATAACGTAATACAAGCGCTTCCTTTGCCTCGATCCCTGTGGGGAGAAGAAAACATTTGGGGTGAGCTAGAAGCTCAGCGAGTGAACAGTAAATCAGTAATCAAATAACTTAACAATAATGTATTTAGATGCTATCATGAATTAACGATCAAATGTGCGTATAATGCTCTTTAGAGCCAGTGAAAATCCTTGTACTTAAATATCCAATGCTCCCTTAGATCAAGTAATCAGATAAACAAAAACAAGGAGCCATCGTGCTCCAAAAATGCATAAACAGTAGTGGAAACGTTGGTTCTAAGCACAAGATTTTCCCAAGAGCTCATCGGAACCAAAATGTTATGGCACACACACACATACACTATGAGATGCAATCGTGTAATCAATGCAAGAATTATTTCAAAAGTAACTTTCGGGGTAATAGTTAAGGTTCACTCACCAAACCACAGCTCAGGAACCATCCATAGTACCTCATTGCCTTGTACAAGTCGAAGTCCTAAATTACAAATAGCATGTCAAATAAAAGGAATTCTACACTTAACAAGTTCCTGCCACCTTTTGGCATTTTAATCATAATGGAAGCTACACTTATCCGATCGAAACGAATCTTATGGCGTTACGAAGCTAGGACATATGTCAACATTTCTTATGAAGATCGCCAAGGCCAAAACATACTTATTTAGGGTCAAAATCCGAATCCCAGAGAAAGAATGAAAACTGTCATAAAACAGGGGTTAGGAGGCAGTCATGGGTATTTTGGTCAATTCACAAGCTACCGTACTCCAATCAATCTGAAATTTTGTAGGCAAGTAGTCAACTCATATATCTACAAGTTCCATGTTTTAAGCAAAAGTTGATTCGGTCTACAGTACAGAGAAAATGACAGTCCAAGTTCAGTCCAGAAACAGGGAAAACTGAAATTACTCTTCTTGAACCGACCTTTGCATATACCTATCATTAATCACAATTAAGGACTAGAAATCCTCACTTAACATGAGACTAGCCTATACCAATCATGTACAGGCCAAAACAAGGATGAATTAACTTAAACAAAGTTTATAAATGTCACTAATATGGAACTTAATCCTCCCAATGTCCAAATCACAAGAATTTCCATAAAATGCATCAAGATCAATGCAAATTCAAAACAAACACATACTCTCAAAAATTGGACGGCATAACCCCTAAATTTTACACATTTCCAACCTACAACATAAACCCATTCTCACAACAATTAACCACAATCGCACAAACGATTCAAAAATCACAAAACACATCCATTTAGGCCATAATATCCTTCAATCAAAGCCAATTAGAAGCTTCACAATCAACCTTAAGAAAACCCCCAAATGAAACCCTAGAAACCGGAATTATCCCCACAAGCGGAAATTTTCCGTAAACAACTGCAATTCACGTATAAAGGGTCCATTTAACATCATAACAATCCATCAATTCAAGACCAATCCATGATTATAATATAAAATCAGAAAAATACCAAATAAATCAGAAAATGGTCCAACTTGACCTAAAACCATGAAATCATCCACCATATAACATATTCAACCTCTACAAATCACTAATATACCATTATCAAAGCAAGAAAGATTTTCTTAAACATCTTACCTCACAATTCAAGAAGACTAGCAATACAAGCTTCCCCTTCAAAATCACTCCACCCAAAAGCTTTAACCTTCCCTTGAGAGCACTTGTGTGAAATATTTTCCAAAACCACCGATTAAAACTCAAGATTCAAAGAAGGAAATCAAAGGGAAGAAATGGAGTTTTTTCCCTTCTTGTTTTCTCTCCAAGACAGCCGGCCAAGGAGGGTGCAAATTGAAGAGCAAAAGCAGCCAAAACAAGATATTTATCAAGCACAAAAGCTGGTCAAAAGTGGCTGCCGCACATGCCACGTCAGAATCCGGCCGGATTCTTGGCCGGATTCAAGGCAAAGGCTAAGATCGTTTTTTTTTCAAAACTGCAAGGCAATCCGGCCAGGTATCCGGCCGGATTTGGTCCCTTTCACTTTTTGCAAATTTTTTCTTCTTTTCCAAGTTCAAAGGCTACGCTCCTCCGCTAGTCCAACAAACATTTAAAATTCCCGCGAGTACAGTGAGCATACACGACACGCACTCATATATGAACACGTTTCTAGGACCATTATATCGTAAAGAAATAGAATAATGCCTAGGGAGGACTCGTGAAAAGTACGGGATCTCACAGTTTCGGTATACTCGAGTATTACCACTGGAGGGATAAGGTGATGGCCAGTCAAACCGAGGGGATCCGGAAGTCATAAGGTGCAGATGACCGACAGAGTTCCACTGGAACACCGTATCCTACAGTATATGTTTACCTTGTATCATGATAATTGTTTCGTGCTAAAATACCAACATGAAATCCTGAGCTATGCCTGTAATAAGCTCCAATCACTCGTGAACTTTACATGCCAATGTCTCATACCATGATAAATGTCTCAAATTACCCGTACAATGATTATCACCTCATGATAACATGCCATTGTGTAACCTTGAACCATGCATATGATATGCTCAACTTACTTGATTTATTTGAACTATTAGAGTGTCTTGGAACCTCACTGGGCTGTGTAGCTCATTCCACGTTGTGGTTTTCTTTTACAGGGTTCGAGACCAAGGGTGCTCGTGAGTAGTACTAGATTGTTTTCTTTTGAAACTTTAAGTTATATTATAACGGATGGCTATTGTACCCTTTTCCATTGGGTTGTATTTATGCTTGAAAACTACCTAATTGTAAGT
The DNA here is from genome assembly GCF_003713205.1 of Coffea eugenioides. Lineage (NCBI taxonomy): Eukaryota > Viridiplantae > Streptophyta > Magnoliopsida > Gentianales > Rubiaceae > Coffea > Coffea eugenioides. The sequence goes on along the minus strand of NC_040036.1, from coordinate 47,501,968 downwards.
GTGAGATATTTGAAATACTTTAATTATGTATTGAAGTTACTTAAAGTATTTCGAGCTTTTGAATGATGGATTGTAGTAAGTCCTGGCGAGAGCTGGGCGGGCGTCCCGCGGATACCCTTTGGTTTGCCTTAGGGAGAAGTGGGGGCGTCACAGTTGGTATCAGAGCTTAGGCTTCAGATCTTTGTAGTGTATCCTAGGCTTAAATGTTTAGGATGCCGGACTGTGGGACTGGTCTGAAAGTTAAATGATTGCTTGTAGCGATGAAATTTAGAGCCAATTCACGTGGTCTCTACAAAGGAGCAAGATAGGACCAAGTGGTGTTATGGTCCTTACTATGTGATTGAGTAAAGGTTTAAGTGCCCTTCTAAAAATGTAAGCTGTGAATCATGAATGTTATAGGTTGTAAAACCTTTATCTTGATGATTGGAGGGAATTTGATATGTATGTTGGGTAGGAATCTCGAATGTGGTGATTTACTCTTGGGACCGGCCGGCTCGAGTTGTGAATTACCTTATTTCGGATTCTTGTACCCGAGTACTTGAGAGTTGAGGGCAACCATAAGGACTTTATATCTCCATTTTTGGGGAATAAGAATGAATCGATATTTCATGTGAATGGTTACAGGAAACCAATAATTGTTTGGTTAAGATGGTACAATAATTAAGAGTGGAAGATGGAAAATATCGTAACCCAAAAGATCCTTGTGTTGGGATTGAAATCGAGCATGTTAGGGAACGAGAATCATCTAGTTTCAATTAATCTAGCGGATCCCTACTTGTGATCTTTCATAGTGAGACGATGTGAGTAGAACCTAAGAGTTTGCGCCTTGGAGATGAATGTACTGGTGATAATCATTTGTTTATTTTTGTTATTGACTTTGACTTGGCATGAACTTTACTTGACCATAATTTGTGTTATGATTTAATGAACTCTAGTTTGTGTTTACTTGCATAGTGATAATGTTATTTGTGTAAGTGACTTCATCCTCTTTAAATGTTGCTACTGGTATATGAGTATAGTTCAATTTTAGCTAAGTGTGAGGTTTATACATATGTGTATAGACTAGCTGTGAACATGGAAACTAGAGGACAACGAAAGGGACGTCAACCTAGACAACCCCGAAATGAAAGAGTAGATAATGGATCTGATATTGACCAAAATGTCGAGCTAAGTGCTGGGAGAGGAAATGATCAAATAGGACAAGTTTTAACTCGCATGACGGATATCCTAGAGCTCTTAGTAGCTCAACAAGGTCAAGGTGTTGGACAAGGAAACCAACGTGGAAACCAAGAAATAGGGGAGGATCGAGCTTTAGAACGGTTTCAGAAATTTTCCCCGCCCAAGTTTGCTGGAGGACCTGATCCAGAGGTGGCTGAGAATTGGTTAGAGAATATAAGAAATATATTCGATGCCTTGGATTACACAGAAGAAAGACAAGTCACCTTTGCTATATTTCAACTTGAAGGAGCAGCTCGAGCCTGGTGGAATGTTATAAGAAATAAGTGGGAAAGAGATCAAACTCCAAAGACTTGGATAAACTTTGTAAGAGAGTTTAATGAGAAATTTCTTCCTCCACTTGTCCAAGAAAAGAGAGAAGATGATTTTATAAATCTTCGTCAAGGAACTTCGAGTGTGGCTGAGTACGAAACTCGATTCACAAAGTTATCTACATATGCCCCAGAATTGGTGGCTACTGAACGGAAGAAAATAAGACGTTTATCCAAGGATTAGATTTGGAAATCCAGGATGCCCTTGCCGCAGCACAGGTTGAAACATTTAGTGACGCTCTCGAAAAAGCGCAAAGGGTAGAAAGCACAAAATCTCAACTGAGAGCTTTTCAAGCAAGGAAAAGAGATGCATCTGACAGTACACTAGGAGAAAATGGACCACCACCCAAAGTTAGAAAAGAAGTGGATGGAGTAGGACTGTTATTTCCTGCACCACTCATGATAAAGGAACCAAAAGGAACTATGTCGCGAGGGACTTCAGTAGAACAGACACGATCAAAGAAAACCTCGCAAGCCAGTCAGGTCACAACACCTCGTCCGACTTGTGGATATTGTGGAAGGACGAATCACATTGAAGAAAACTGTTGGCTAAAGGGACGAAAGTGTATGGGGTGTGGGAGTACCAACCATAAAGTTCATGACTGTCCAAGGAGGTATCCACGAGAAACTACTGCTCAACAACGAAATGGAACTGTCCCTCGACAAGTCAATGGAAGGAGAAACCGACCAGTGGCGTCTGAAAGAACGCATGACATGAACACACCACACGGTTCAGAGTTGTCTGAGATTACAGAAGGTATGAATTTCGAGGACGAAATTCTTTTAAGGAGGGGAGGTTGTAAGGACTCGCAAAATTTACTTATTTAATCTCCTATTTCTCGCTTATTTAATTATTTATTTGGCCTTTTACTCCGAATATTATTTTCTAAGCTCGTGAGACCTAATTACATGGAAATATAGTTTCATTATATTTTTAAAATGACTTGTTTCAAAAATTAATTTCCGGAAACTCGTTTAGTGAAAGTAGTGAACACGTCTTTGGAAATCTTGACCGATTGAGAGTACAATAAGTTTGGAATATTGGAGACATGTACAATGGACTTAAATTAGGTATTTTAATGTTTAAATACTCAAGTGATAGTTATTAGTATTATCGTTATAAGAATTTCTCGGAAGTTTCGCGTTATCGCGCTCAGATTGGAGATACGCGTTTTCACACGCGTGATTTTAATTTAGGAACTTTAGACCCTTATTTTGGGACAATTAAGAGTGAATGATATTTATATGAATATAAGTGCATTAGAGGTTTAGTGCACTAGCGAAACAAACGCGAGAGGAATCGAGCACGAAACGCGCGCGAGTGCGCGTGGTAGTAGAGTTGACTTTTGCACAAATGGGCCACACACTTGAAGCTTCTCTTGGAAGCTAAAATCTGATCACTCTTTTCTCTCTCTCCTCTCTATAGCAGCCGGCCATCTCTCTCTCTCAAACCACCATTGCTCTCTCAATTTTTACTTCACAAAACCTCACCAAATCCTACTCAATCTTCATCTGATTCACACCAAACTTAAACCACCCTTAGCTTAACACTTGAGGAGTATTTTGAGCTGCAAAAGAGAGCTGAAAAGCCACGATCTTCTGGAGCAAAGAGTGGCCGAAATTTCTGCCTTCATCCTCTAATCAAGTAGGTGTTAATCCAACACTTAAATCTTGCTTTATGAAGATCATCTTACATGTATAAGGTAGTATTTGCATTTGGGTAGCTTGTTTATGGTGTAAAATGAAATGGATGGGCTCTATGAACTCCCACCTTTGTCGTGAGGACTGATCTCATGCTTGATGATGGATTTAATGGTGGTTTAGTGCTTAAATTAGTGGATTAATGTTGTATTGTTGGTAGAAAATCATAGGAGGTGCTAGGAGCAAAAGTGACCGTTTTACCCCTGCCTTGTCCGACCATTTTGTGCACAATTTTGAGGTTCTAATGACTTAATTATATTGTTTACATGTTATTGTGAGTGTGTACAAAATTTCATTGAAAAATAACATGATTTGGTTGGTTAAATGAGTTGATTTCCAAAGTTAGCAAAACTGGAAAATGAATCCCGTATTGCCCAGGCAGTCATTTTGTTTCGTTCATAACTCTGTACTCCGATGTCGAAATTGAGTGCCGTCAGTGGCATTTGAAACTAGACATTCCCAGCTTTCCATTGGTACCAAATGCAAGTTCTGTTTCCACTTGAGTGAGCCACACCATTCGTTTGAAAATCACTGTCCTGTTTCATTTCTCTCCAGGAGACAGGACAGGACTTGTATCTTCATGCTCAAAAACGAGCTGTTTTTGAATGGAATTTGAAAATGGTTTCTTCTGAGAAAATTCATCTTTATGAGAGAGCTTTCCAACGCCATCAACCACGCCCAATTCCAAGTTGAATTGAGTGAGTTGTGGCCAAAGTTTAAAACGGCTACAGTGATAGAATTTTCCACTTGAACAGATATGTAACTAACAATGATTTGGGTCTTGTTATTTCGAAATTCTTGATGTAAATCACCTATCAAATGTATTTTGAATTCTTTCTAGACCTTATTATCATAAACGAGACATGTTTTAGGTATCTTCCCTTGGTCAAAAGTTTAGAAAAGGAAATTTTCATACACGAGGCAGCTTTGCCTTAAAAATTTGGAAACTTGAGTGATTTCCTTAAGTGACTTTCCGTGCATATTTTTCTATGAAATTTGACAGAGGAGTAGCCCTTATATGGTAGTATAATCATACCAAATTTAGTGCCATTTCGAGTCTGTTTAGATGTTCAAACAAAGTCCCAAAGTTCATGTTTAAATCTGGAAATTCTTGATCGAGGAGGAATTTTTAGCCAACTTTGAGCTGCTATATCTTGGCGCTCAAAACTTCAATTCTTGTACCGTTTGTTTCGTTTTAAACTTTGATTGTAGCTCTAATTGAGTTCTAAATTTCGGAGGTTAGTTCATATTGTGTTAATTTTTCCGGATTTTCAAAGATGGTCAAAAACCAACCCCGAAACTGTCTAAATGGTCCCAAGCAGCAACTTTGAGTCAATTTTTGAATACCTTCTGTTTGGAATCATGGAAAAGTATCTTCTAGGAACTTTTAACGCTTTTGAAGAAGTTTCCAACGGTATCAAGCTTTCCAATTTTGGACCTACATAGTGCAAGATACGATTTTTCTAAAATTGACACCCAAAGCTGAAATTTGTCAATTTCTTAGAAAATGAGATTTTGGAAACTTGCCTTCTTTTCTCAATACCGATTGAACATTTTGAACTCGATTTCATGGAAAATATTAGTCTCTCTCTTTAGACTTTAAAACTTTACTCTTGAGCCTCGATTATTATTAATTAAAGCCCAATTAATGAATTCTCCTTAGATTGTACAACCTTCTTTGATAAGTAGGGGTTCTAAGTGATAGTGTATAATAGTTAATGGTTATTTGCCCAGGCGCTCAAGGGGACCTTCAAGAGGAACTCGAAGTGGACGCCTAGACATTTGTTTGAGTATTACTCTCTTGTTGCTATAGGTGAGTGTTCCATATAGGAATACGTAATTGGAATAAGTCTATGACATGCATAACCCATGATTATTAAGTGTTAAGTGCTATATGTTAAGTATTTACCACACTCATGCATATCTGAATAAGGTATACTTGAATTACTCGACATGAAATACCTGAAATATGTATATTTGAACTATTCGATATGAAACACTTGAAGAGCATATTTACGTGACTACTTGAACTATTCGATATGAAATGCTTAAAGAGCATATTTATGTGATTACTTGAAATACTAGATATGAAATGCTTGGAGAGCATATCTACATGATGTGTTTAAATGATTAATTATGCTATGACAGCATAAGTCGGTTGGAGTGAATCTCCTCGACTCTTATGTGGAAAAAGTGAAAAACGGCCAATGGTGGCCTATTAAAATGACATATGTCTACCAATTAACCGTAATTACCACCGTTAATCGTTTACCGTTTACCGTTAACCATGTTTACTTACCGTTTTCTAATCCATTCGGCTACTTGCTTACTTGATTATCTGCTTACGTGATCACCAACTTACTTGATCACTTGATTATCATGAATCGCATGTTATATGAAGCTGACCATCATTGTTAGGCGAGTGTGTACTTTACCTCACTCGACCTACTCAAATGATGAATTTTACCTTTTGCCGAATTACTAGATTACTTGTGCATGTTGTAAGCTCTAAGCTGAATTGGGCCCTGCTCATCGTTACTAACCTACTCGAGCCAGGACTGGGCTCGGTCGGGTAGGTTGGAACCTTGGGACACCGTTTCGGTATACTCGAGTATTACCACTGGAGGGATAAGGTGATGGCCAGTCAAACCGATGGGATCCGGAAGTCATAAGGTGCAGATGACCGACAGAGTTCCACTGGAACACCGTATCCTACAGTATATGTTTACCTTGTATCATGATAATTGTTTCGTGCTAAAATGCCAACATGAAATCCTGAGCTATGCCTGTAATAAGCTCCAATCACTCGTGAACTTTACATGCCAATGTCTCATACCATGATAAATGTCTCAAATTACCCGTAGAATGATTATCACCTCATGATAAAATGCCATTGTGTAACCTTGAACCATGCATATGATATGCTCAACTTACTTGATTTATTTGAACTGTTAGAGTGTCTTGGAACCTCACTGGGCAGTGTAGCTCATTCCATGTTGTGGTTTTCTTTTACAGGGTTCGAGACCAAGGGTGCTCGTGAGTAGTACTAGATTGTTTTCTTTTGAAACTTTAAGTTATATTATAACGGATGGCTATTGTACCCTTTTCCGTTGGATTGTATTTAAGCTTGAAGCTACCTAATTGTAAGTGTGAGATATTTGAAATACTTTAATTATGTATTGAAGTTACTTAAGGTATTTCAAACTTTTGAATGATGGATTGTAGTAAGTCCTGGCGAGAGTTGGGCAGGCGTCCCGCGGATACCCTTTGGTTCGCCTTAGGGAGAAGTGGGGGCGTCACAGTCCGTCATTCGCGGACGTCGTTTCCAAAGGTCAGGTCTTGGGGTACCAGTCGAAGTCGTTTGCAACGCTGCTGTCCTCTTCGGAGTCCCGGATTCAGGCCGTCTCCTCTACACACAAGGGAGAGCCAGCAGTGAATTTTTCGATGTCGGAAATTCAACGTTTTGCTGCCCCATTCGCTTTGGTGGGCAAATTTTCCAGGGGCCGCCCAGATATGGAGGCCATTCTTAGGTTCTTCAAAACGTTAGATTTGAAGGAGCCCGCTTCCTTGGGATTACTGGATAGGAGGCATGTGTTGATTCGCTTACAGAACGAGGCGGATTATTATCGTATATGGTCGCGTAACATCTGGTATGTGCACGAGTCTCCCATGAGGGTTTTTAAGTGGACTATCGATTTTCATGTGGACAGGGAATCGCCGCTAGTTTTGGTTAGGTTTGCTTTGCCGAAGCTGCCAATTCATTTATTCCAAAAGGAATGCTTGTTTGCGATTGTGGTTTGTCTGGGTCGTCCGCTGTGTGTCGATTCGGCTACGGCGTTAGGGTCGAAACCTAGCGTGGCCAAAGTTTGTGTAGAGGTGGATTTGCTTCAGGATTTGCCTGGTAGGGTGTGGGTGTCGGTTGGCGATAGAATGGGTTTCTGGCAAGATCTCATACCCGAACACCTTCCAAGATATTGCAGTCATTGTCTCCACCAAGGTCATGCCGAGGTGGAGTGCTGGGTTAAATATCCAGCTCTCCGGGTTGAGCAAGCCGGTAAGACCAAGGTTCAAAGTAGAAAGGGATTGGATATTAGTAAGCAGAGGTGGGTTGCAACTGTGTCTGACAGTGGGTTGGAGGGTAGGGGGCACACAAGGAGGATCTCGTAGATCAGGTTGGAGGGGCTGGTCAGCCTGTTGGGTCGCCAGAAGGGGAGGGACAAGTAGCGTTGGTGGAGGAGTTGACCTCTGGTGGGCAAGACAGCGTCGTCCAGGGGGCGCCTCCTGTTGCGGCATCGGCAGGGAGAAACACAGAGGAATGCATCGTGGACAGGGACGGTTTTAACGAAGCTACCTGTGAGGAAGAGGAAGGTGTGTTGATAGGCAGTCAGGGGGAGCTGGAGACGCTGGTTGAGGATGCAATGCAGAATGCGGCAGTAGCAGAGTTGGAGCGCATTGCAGATCGTGTTGTTTGCGAGCAAGGCAGTGAGGAGGGGGATGATGGGCCTCGCATCGAAGTGGTTCTTGTGGAGGAGATGCGGATGCGGATGGCGGTTCAAACCATAGCTGGGAATTTGTCCCCGAGAGGGACAAGGTGGGCGGATGATACGCACACCATGGCGCACTCTTTGGAGCCTCCGTTGCGGGTGATGGATGACACGTTCATGAAGGTAAAGCCCAAAGCCAAAGGTGCCCGGGCTAATGTCCCCTCGGATAGGGAGCTTCGTTCTAAGGTAAGAATTTCGCAGAATCCCCTCAAACCTATTTCCGATGATTAATGCATTATTTTGGAATGCAAGGGGTATCTCTAAGGCCTCTCATTTTTGGCGTCTGAAAAATTTAGTTACCTCATATAAGCTCCAGCTTTTAGTGATCTGTGAAACACATGTGCATGTGTCGCGGGCTGAGGAATATCGTATTAGATTGGGCTTTGACTGTTTGAGACTTCACTCGGCGGGTTTGTTATGGGTTTTTTATCAAGCTCCGTTTAATTGCTCCGTGATGGGCGAGGGAGATCAATTCTTGTCTCTGAAGCTTGGACACCCGCAGTTACCGGTTTCGTTTGATGTTGCTGTCGTGCATGCTGCTTCTACGGTGGAGGCACGCAGGGGTCTTTGGGACGGGTTACTCCGATGCAATCCAGGGAATCAGCCTTGGATTATTGTAGGGGATTTCAATGTGATATTGGAACCTGAGGAAAAGAGAGGGGGGCGTCTCTTTCGGGTGGCTGAAGCTAGGGACTTTGTCGAGTTCATGAGTTCTGCGGGGTTGGTGGATGGGGGCTACTCAGGGTCAAACATTACTTGGTGTAATAATCGCCATGGTCGAGCGAGAATTTGGAAGAGGTTAGACCGCCTTTTGTTGAACACGGCGTGCTTAGATGTTCATCTAGCTGTGGCGGTGTCACATTTGGCGCGTTACCCTTCCGATCATGCTCCGCTCCTTATGGCGGTGTCAACCCGTTTGGATGGTAAACCCCGGCCTTTTCGATTCATAAACACTTGGGCTGATCATGAGAAATTCTTGGGGGTGGTAAGAAAGTCCTGGGAGCAAGAGTGCACGGGGCCGCCTTTGCACGTCCTATGCTCGAAGTTACAACGGTTAAGGAATTGTATTCAAAGATGGAATAGAGAAAGGGTAGGGAATTTTTCTGCCAATGTTCGGGAGGCGGAGGCAGAGGTGGCACGGTTGGAGCAAGCTATGGAGGATGGGGGCACAGAGGAAGCTCAGATGTGTTTACAGCAGGCTCAGGCTCATCTTAGACGAGCTCTAAGCATGGAGGAATCCCTTTGGAAGCAGCGGTCCAGGGTCAAATGGTTGCAATTAGGTGACAGGAATACAAACTTTTTCCACTCGGTGGTGAAGCAACGCCGCATGTAGGCAGTGATTCATGGGATACAGGACAGTAATCAGGAGTGGGTGACTGAGGATGAGTTGGTAGGAGCTGAAGCTGTCAGATTCTTCTCCGCACTTTTTTCGAGAGAGGTGGATTCCCCTTCTTCGGTGTCGCTTTGGGTCATTCCGCCCTTGCTATCGGAGGAAGACAATGTGATCGTACAAGAAGCGCCTTCCATAGAAGAGGTTCGGCAGGTGATTTTTGAAATGGACGGGGATAGTGCTGCTGGGCCCGATGGTTTTACTGGAAAATTTTTCACCTCCTCCTGGGACATAATTGGGGAAGATGTATATCGCGCTGTATTTAGTTTTTTCTGTGGGGAGATTCTGCCCAGGCGAGTGACTGCTACGTCTCTAGTCTTGTTGGCAAAGGTTGCACGTCCTAAGGATTTTTCTGAGTTCCGTCCGATCAGCTTGTGTAACTTTGTCAACAAGTCAATATCTAAGCTTCTGGCGAATCGTCTTGCGTCCGTCCTTCCTAAGATAATTTCTGAGAACCAGAGTGGCTTCGTCCGGGGACGGGTAATTTCTGACAATTACTTATTAGCTCAGGAATTGATCTCATCGATTGGACGGGGTGCAAGGGGCGGTAATGTTGCTTTGAAGCTAGATATGATGAAAGCTTATGATCGAGTTGGGTGGCCTTTCTTGATTAATGTGCTCAGAGCGTTTGGATTTGGAGAGCAGTGGATAGATATGGTTTGGAGGTTAATATCAAATGTCTGGTTCTCTGTTGTTGTTAATGGGGCATCGTACGGCTTCTTTAATTCGACTCGGGGGCTTCATCAAGGGGACCCCCTTTCTCCTGCGCTGTTTATCATTGGGGCTGAGGTATTGTCGAGGTCGCTGAATAAGCTGCAGAGTCATCAAGGTTTTCAGGGGTTTCGTGTCCCCAGGGGTTGTCCTCTAGTGTCTCATTTGGGGTACGCGGATGATGTTTTGGTCTTCTCCAGTGCCTCAATGAAGTCTTTGAGGTTAGTGAAGCAGGTGTTATCTGAGTATGAGGCGGTTTTCGGGCAAAGGATTAATGAGAGGAAGAGCTATTTTTTGGTGCACCCGAAGGTCTCTCCTTCCAAGCGATTGGGAATTCAGAGGGTCACGGGGTTCTCGTATTAAACTTTTCCGATTAAGTACCTTGGTTTTCCTCTCTATTGTGGGCGGAGAAGAAAGATTTTTTTGGGGGTATGTGTCAAGCTGTCCTACTGCGCTTGCTGTCTTGGCAGAATAGGTTGTTGTCGCATGGTGGCGGCTTCACCCCCTAAATCTGTTTTCAAGGAGCTTGAAGGTATTTTCTCTAATTTTCTGTGGGGGTCGACTGAGGAAGGTCCCAAACACCATTGGATTCGGTGGAAGGATTTGTATGTGTCGCGTGAAGAAGGGGGGGTGCGTCTTCTAGAGGATATTCACAGGGCCTTCTCCATCAAGTTATGGTGGAATTTTCGTTCCAGGTCTTCATTGTGGGCCTCATTTATGCATGCAAAGTTTTGCCGCATGGCGTACCCCAACCTGGTATTTTCTAGGAAAGGGTCAGAGGGATGGAGAAGGATGGTCAAAGTCCGAGCTCTGGCGGAGAGGCACATTGGATGGATCATCCGGTTTGTGAGCTCTAATTTTTGGTTTGACAATTGGCTAGGCACTGGAGGACTGGCCGACCGATTGGATAGCGTGTCGGACCACAAGGTGGCGGACTTTGTACAAAACGGTGCCTGGGACATCGACAGAGTTTCACAATGGGTTCCTCCGGGTATTGTTGAGGAGGTTGGCCGAATTCTTCCACCTAAAGGGTCGCTTCCGGACTTAATGATTTGGCGCCCGGAGCCATCGGGTTGTTTTACGCTCAAGACAGCTTTTTCCTTGATTCAGCATCATTCTGGGTCTTCGCCACTATTTAATCGTATTTGGCATCCAGGGGTGCCTCTGAGGGTTTCATTTTTCCTTTTGCGGCTATTACGGGACCGTCTCCCCTTGGATTGTTCGTTATGGAGGTTGGGGATACATGGACCCTCTCGTTGTTCGTGCTGCCCATCTCCTGAGCTTGAGACTACAGATCATGTGTTCGATGCTGGGGTTATGGCGCAGTATGTTTGGAGGTTCTTCGGGGCTCCGATTGGGGTAGGTTGGTCAGGGTCTTCGTTTCGCGTATGTATGGCAGCCTGGTGGGAGGTTCGGCAATGGAGTAAGCCTTTGAGGTTCATACATCAGGTTGTCCCTTTGTTGATATGCTGGCATCTTTGGAAGGCTCGTAACGGTATGAAGTACGAGGGTAAGAGGATTGTGGGGGCACAGGTATGTCGATTAATCTTTTCAGAGATGCTTCAGTTGTTCAGGATTCAGTTTCCGGATTGCCGGGTTCCGTCATGGTCGTGGGATCAGTTCTATTTGGCCATATCGACATGGAAAATGGTGTTTTCCCATAGGTTGGTTAGATGGGTGCGTCCTGTCCACGGAAGTCTAAAGCTTAACACGGACGGTTGTTCTAAGGGTAACCCTGGCTTGAGTGGATGAGGGGGGTACTTCGTGATGAGGGGGGAGGATGGTGTTGGCATTTTCGTGTAGCTTCGGTGTGGCTTCGAGCATGCAGGCTGAGGCCCGTGCCCTGCTGTTTGGGGTCAAGTTGTGTCTCCAAAGGGGGTTCGGTCCCTTGGAGGTGGAGCTGGACTCGTTGGTATTAGTCCATATTTTGAAACGATTAGTATGTTGTCCATGGGCCATTCACACAGAGGTGCAGCAGTTGTTGGGGTTTGCATCTTACGTGTCTCGGATTCTTCACTGTTACCGTCAGGCCAATCAGGTAGCGGATGCATTGGCTAACACGGGTTGCCAGCTAGCTCGGGACGACATCTATATGGTTGGTTCGGGTTTGCCCCAATTAGTGCGAGGAGCTCTATTTCTGGATAGGCTTGGAGTGCCTTCCCTCCGCCGTGTTGTGAGGGAGTGATAGTTGGCAAGGATGGCGCAGGGATGGTAGCCACATGGTGGGGGGAGAAAAATCCCCACCACCCCACTCCTGCCCCCACAGCTCTCTTCACTCCATTTCTCTCCCCAAAGGACGGGCATCCATTCCTATCATGACCCCTCGCCACCTCTTAATTCTATGCCATTGGATGGGCCAATTTAGAGGGAAAGTGAATAAAGTTGGCATCTATCTGCCCTATGGTTTAAGTCGTTATGGAAAGCAGGTGACCTCTTAATTCTCATGCCATTTCCAGCTTTGAGTGATGAAACCAGGAAGATGAAAATTCTAGACAAATTGTCGTGTCTCAATCAATGAACTCGAAGATGGATCATGCAACGGCGTGATTCTTGGTATGTTATTGTCCAATTAGCAAATTTTGAAAACATCATTGATGGTTGAGATGAAAGTCAAGTAACAAGAGGTTTAAAACTGAAAAAAAAAAATATTGTAGGATTAAAGATTTTAAATTAGCTAAGAAAATCTGGGATAAACTGTGTGAAAGACATGAATTTAGTCAAAATATTAGAGAACAAAAGAAATCTTTACTTGTTGCTAAATATGAATATTTCAAAATAGAGCAAAATTAGAATATTGATAAGATGTATTGTAGATTTAGTGACATTATTAAAGATCTTGAATTGCTTGGTAAAGTATATCTTTTGGATGAGAAAAATAGAAACATCTTAGATGATTTGCCTAAGGAATGGGTGTAAAACCCACGTTTCTCCTCAATTTTTAATTTTTTCTCAATTAATTAAATGATAATTTTCCATGGGTAAAAGTAAAAATATTTATAGGAGAGGTTAAAAGATTAGTTGGGGGTTAGGAAGAAGATAAGATAGGATAAGAGTTCACAACAAATTAAAACTCTTATCCCAACCACCATGATACAAAATAGGGGCCGCTTATGGGCTACAAAAGATTGAATCTTTTAGTAATAGTTAGCAGTTTATTTTTCAGATTTCTATTTTATTTGCTAGGAATAAATTCGGTCCAAGACCTCATGTTGAGTTGGATCCGATTTATAGAGTCTAGGCTCACTATTACTTAAGTTGGTTAATTAGCTTTTATTGGGTTATGTTGGGCCAGCTTAAAGCCTTCATTGGGTCGATTATAAGCGGACCATTAGATAGTGGATTTGAGTAGTAGAATCGGCCCAAAGGCCTAGCCTAGCCGAGTTAGGGTTTTCAAGTCACTTTACGTTTTCAAGTTGTATGGCTATATATAGCCAAGGCTGTGAGGACTTGTAAATTCCTTATATATTTCTTGAAAATTCCCTTTTATTTGAAAATTATTTGGCAATTATTATTCTACACTATCCTACTACTCAATCACCCTAGAAAAGTGCCAATGATCATAGGAAATTAGGGTTTTCCTTTCCGATTTCAATTCGAAGTGAAATAGGATTTTTCGTGTATCCGTAGTGTAATTATCCGGTATGGAGTAAGGATCAAATTTGGTGCTTAAGAGTGACTTTTAGGTGAGAAATAATATGTGATTAGAAGCAATGATAAAAAGTTAGTGAATAGGAAGTAAAAACCCTAGTACGTGTGATTTAAGGAAAAACGGTGCGAACCGACGTGTACCGTGCACTACCGATTGAACACACCACTTGATCACCACTTTCTTACCATATAAGCTCATTAATATTTGAGCAAAATATCCCCTCATTTCCAGCTGGCTTTGGCCGAAAATTTTGACCAAATTGGCAAGGAAAAGAAACAAAAAAATGAGTGGAAATTGGTAGTGACACTTGTTGGCCATCTAGGGCCTTGACCAAGACCAAATTGTCTTGCCTTATTATCACCATTTTGCTTCCTTTCTTCATCATTTCTGCTTGCTTTGGCCGAGAGAGAGGGAGAGAAAAACCAAGGGAGAGATACACCATTTCATCTTGAGTTTGAGCCATCCAAGTGAGGAAACAAGAAACTAAACCGATTAAAACCTTCTTTGAGTGTTTAGCTAGTGGTGTGTTGGTGAAAGTTTGGAAGGAAAAGCTAGGGCTGCTCTTGGTAGTAACTTTAATAAGGTAATAAGGATGATTTACCATTTCTTACTCTTGATCTTGTTTAATTTGGCATAGCACCTTAAATTTGTGGTGGATGATACCTATTATAATGATTTGGATGGATATAGTGTATGTTCTTGAGTTACATGAGTTAGGGTTTGATGATTTTCTGCCTATACTTGCTGTATGGATAGTATATGTTGTATCTAAGCTTATATAAGAGGTTGTGGTGGTGATTGAGGCAAGAAATGAAGAAAGTTTCCTTTGAAAACGAAAAATTTCAGATTTCTGGAAAACTGTAGCTCAGTTCTGTCCGGTTCCAGTTGTGATGTTAGAGGCCGAATTAGGCTTAGAATAAAACATGAAAGTTGTATAAAATGATATTTTATAGATGGCTACAAAATTTAGCCCAATCGGAGTAACGTAGCCTGTGAAAAGACCAAAATACCCTCACTGCCCTAAGATGCATCCAGTGATCCGTTTTAGACAGTTCATCCAGTTGACCGTGTCTATTCACTATGATCCGTACTGATTTAGCCATTTTCCAAAACATGAATGTTTTATTACTCTGTCTTAGGTTTTCAACGCCTCCAAGAACGCCTTAAACGGACTTTGGTAGACTGAGATATGGCCATTTAAATGTAGTACGGTTAACTACCCAATTAGTTGGAAGTTGGTTCTGTGAATTGGGAATTTGACTGGGTTACACTGGAAATTTGACTAAGTGATCTTCATGAAAGTTGTAGGCCCTTGTCTTAGCTTCGAAACAGTATAAGTTAGACCCCAATCCGATAAGCGTAGCTTTGGTTGTGTCCGTTACGCAAAACTCTATCAAATCTGTCTCTTGTTAAACTTCATTTCCGCACTTGTTGTTAGCTTGATTTTTGTCCTTGTATTGTCTTGAGCCTATTGAACGGCTATTGAAATTAGATTGTTGTGTGTATACCTTTGGGTTTGAATGAGGAAAATAATGAAGCCATAAATGGCTGGAAATAGGAAAATACAAAGGGCATGCTGCCCAAATTTACGCTCGAGGACTAGAGAAATACACTTGCGACTTGGGTAAAGTTGATAAATGAATATCACTTGAACCATCTAGAACTTTTGTTACTTTGGTTATCGAGGGTTATACGTTAGAACCAAGCTGAACTTGTACCCTTAGGAAAAGCGGTAATAATCACTATAAATCCGTTTTCCTTGCACTTTCAACTCAAAAGTTATTTCCAAGTATACATCTTACAAAATTTTTCAGTTTGAAAAGCGAGCAACCGTTTCACGACTATTCTCCAAGTGAATTTCAATTTCTCGATTCTTATTGAACGAAACGTCTAAGTTTCGAACCTTAGTTGATTTTCAAAGTTCTTAAATCAAGTTTTATCGCAGATTTGGACTCCAAACCCGGAGTACCACCCAGACGCGAACATTAGAGGCACTACTTTTGGTGAGTGCTTCCAAAAATCTGATTGAACTTGATAGTTGTGATTTATCTTTGACCAATGTGATTACATGATATATAAGTGATTTGATCGGGCAAGGGTGTACTTTATCGCACTTGCCCTAACGAGAATTGTTCTTGTTTATCGATTTCACTTGACTTGCTCTAAATGCATATGAATTGTATCTTGTCTGGAATTCCAGAAACCCTGTGGCTAGTTAATCGAGTCGAGCCGGCAAGGGCCTGGTCGATTAGATAACGACCTGGGTAATTAGTGATGTCGAGCGGAGTGTTATCTCCTCGGCTAATCGGTATACTCGAGTATTACCACCCGTGTTTCGTGTGCCGTGCGGGCCGGGATAAGGGGGTTGATCGGTGGACGGAGACTGGCGTGAAGTGGGGTTTTCTTTCTGGACTAGTTATTACTTGAAAGTTGACAGAGTGTCAACTACCAATCGATCAAGCTGGGATGGAGCCGAGACATGAGCCACTGTATCCTTACATGTGAATATGATCCATATATTCTTGATTACCTGAAGTATTATCTCTTTGATTGGACTTGTTTGCTCGCTATTTCACTATTACACTGTTATTACTTTGTTTGATAGCCAATTTGATATTTGGAACTTCACTGAGCTTTGACTCACTCCGTTAGTTTTGTTTTCCTTACAGGGGTACGAGCGAGGCGTGAGACATGTAAAGACTAACGTAGTCTAGTTGTTTTGACTTTTGACTTGTACTCGCGCTATTACTCGAATAGAATGTTTTGTATCTGGATTGTATACACTTTGAACCAGTTTGGGTATATTGAGGTTTTGTATCTTGATTGTGCATCAATGTAAATTATAAGCTTGAATTGCGATGTTATTTATGGTCCACGGATGTATGCACGTGATACGAGTGAGTGAGTCCTGGCGAGAGTTGGGCAGGCGGTCCGCCGAACCCTTTGGTATGCCTTAGGGGAAGGTGGGGTCGTCAAAAAGGCAAGAGACCTTCATAATCAGTTTTTGCACTAATAAAAATCGTGAGATTTTCACTTTCTCTTTCCAAAGAAAGCTTCTTTGAATATTTGAGAATCTTTCTCAAGTTATTCAAGTGAATTTATCAATCAAGTAACTCCTTGGTTGTGGCGTTCCTCTACCTATAGCTTGGTTGTAAGTCCCAAACACAACCAATAGGGGGGGTGAATTGGGTTGATTAAAATCTTAACCAAATTTATGCACTTTTTCTTTAATAAAAATTTACCTTCTTTTCTAGTAAAGATCAACCAAGTAGATTAGAAGACAATAGCAATATTGATCAGAAAAACAAGTATAGATAAGCAATGAGAATTTTATTAAACAAAAAGTAAAATAGGAAATCAAACCAATTGTCTACCAAGCTTTCCTCAAACTTGAAGACCAATCACAAGGTTGAGCAACTTCTCTTTGATGAAAGATGATCAACTAGATGTACAATGGAGGGATCACTTCCTCCTTGCCCTAAGCCACACTTAGTCAAGCTAAGAAGTTTTACAAACACTCAGATAACCCTCAACAAAGCTACACTAAAGAAACTTTCAACCACAAGAGAAAAGCTCACCAGAAGTTTTCACTCCTTAGAAAACAAATCTTACTTTGGAGACTATTTTCTAGCTAAAATATCTTTTGAGATCTTGTAGGCCAAGTGTGCAAAAGTCCCTATCTGACTTAGAGTCGTTTGTATTTGAAGGGAACCAAAAATGAGCTTCATTAATACTTCCAACGGCTAGAAGGCATATGAAGAGTCAGCTAGCCGTTGGGGCTGTCGGACGTCCGATGGAGTATTCATCGTCCGAACACATCGTCCGAAAAACAGTCAAGTTGTTGTTCGGACGTCCGATGGAATTTTATCGTCCGAGCTTCAGTGTCCGAACGTCGTCCAGAGAGTTATCAAATCTTCGAAGAATTTTTAGGACGTCCGATGATATCGATGTTCGTCCGAAGCATGCGTCCGATCCTTTAGGACGTCCGATGATTCCTTGCGAGCGTCCGACAGAGTCTTGGCAGAGAGTCATCAAAACTTTGTGAAATTTTTAGGACGTCCGACATGATCGATGTGCGTCCGACAGAGACTCCTTCCTGATGTTCTTCATCCTTTCGGACGTCCGACAGTTTCCTTTCGGACGTCCGACATGAGTGTCCTGTTTTTGCTTCTTCTTTTTGGTTGATTTGCAATTCATGACATTTTAGTACCTGATTCTTTGATAGGCAAAAACACTTATATTTGAAGAAGGTTAGATAGACATTTCAAAGAACTTTTGTGATCATCAAAACCAAGAATAACATTCTCCCCCTTTTTGATGATGACAAAACAAAAGTTTGAAATGAGATCTGATGATTACAATAAAAACTCCCCCTTTCTCAATAGACAAGAACTCCCCCTTACTTAATGAATCATAAAAAAATTTGAAAGGCTCCCCCTCACTTGGCTGCCCAACCGAATTAAACAATTATCCAAAATGTGACAATTTAAGCAGCCACCAGGCAATCAATCCAATATCATCAATTATCAATCAACACTAATCATTAATCAACACCAATCATCAAATCAATCCAGTCCTCTCCCTCTTTTTGTCATCACAAAAGGGCAACCAATCACATAACTCATCCACAAACACATTCATCAATGAAATACTTAAACATCCATAAACATCCATAAACACATAAAATACTTAACATCCATAAACACAGTCATCATTCAAAGTACTTAACATAAACATAAAAGAAAAACATTACAACTGTTGAACATTACAAACACATAAAATAGACAAACAGAATGCAAATGTCCTAAGTAGTGAACTATGTGGATCCAGGTGTTCTTCGAGAGAGCTGATATTGAGAGAGGTCTTCCTCATCAGTTTCTTCATCATCTACAGCAGCTTCTTCAATTGGTGCCTTGCCTTTGTCTGATGTGGAAGGGCCATGAGGAGTCACAGGAGTTGATGAATTCGGATCTGGAACTGATGAAACTGGATCAGTGGTTCGAGGTTCTTTGTCATGTGAGACTTCCTCAACCACAGGTGGGGGAAAAAGAAGGTTCTTTTTGTCTAGAAAGGCAGTTTGTTGCTCAGAGGACATGGTGAGCATTAGTCCATGTTCTAGAAGAAGAACATGCTGTTTGAGTTCATGAAGAAGCTCAATCACTTCATCATTGGAGGAGGAAGATGCCTTAGTGGCAGATTTCCTAGGATGAATGGGAGTGAGTGGAATAGATGAAGGATCATGTGCAGCCTTAGACCTATGTTCACTGGACGATGCCCCCTTATAAGCCCATATATTATCTTTAAAAACAAGATTTTCCTTTCAAAATATCCTTTGGAAAAGGCATAAGAAGATGCTTCTTTGGGACAAACACCTAGAATTGGAACTTTGTAATACTCAAAAATCTTTTGAAGAAACTTTCCATAAGATAATTTTCTGCGAGAATCAGTGGCATAGCGAAGCAAAAACTTGCACATGACAAAACCAAAATCAATACGAATTTTTTCTTGAAAACAGTAAAAGAGATACAACTTCATTTTGTTTGCATCAGTTCTATGGCCATCAGTAGGCACAAGCAGGTTTGAAATGATTGAAAAGGCAATTAGATTCACAGGGGCAAGATCATTTAGTTTAGCATCAGCAGGAGAAGAAAAGCTTCTTTTAAAATAAGTCATCATCTTAGCCCCATCAAAATGATTATCAGCATTTGGATGCTCTTCATAGGAAAAGAAATTTGCAATTTTACTCTTGCATCCAGGTTCAATAGAAGTTTTTAAAATCTCATTCACAATTTCAGAATCAAAGATTAAGTCTACCCCATTAACCCTGGACATAATCTCAGTTTGGTCAGTGCCTTTCCTAAGATTAGCAAAGAATTGATACAGCATTTCAGGGTAATAAACATTGGGCATAGAAATGATATGTGACCATTTCTAAAAAGAAAACAGATTCAGAAGGGATTCTAAACCTATTTGGCGAAATTCAGAAGAATTGACAGTGCGTTGAGGGATGACACCTTTCTGGGATATCCAGGAGTGTTTGTCTTTTGCAGCATCATCAAAGAATGCAGGGAGTGGGGCTGATTTTGAAGGCGGTTGAGAAGATGTTCCCTGTCCAGATTCAGGCTGAGAGGATGGTTGTGGTGTAGGCCGTGACACTTGACTCTTGATGGCTCCTCTTTTGAAGCGTTTGGATGTCCGTTTGACAGTAGGAAGATCCTCATCCTCATCCCTGAGTGAATGCTTGCGTCCGGCAGTAACCTTTCCTCCCCTTAGATTCACCATTGTGTGAAATGTGTGGAATGAGGAATGCAAATGATGCACACAGTTGTATGGAAGTGAATCGCACAGAAATTTTGGGACAAAAAGGCCTTGATCAAGAGTTGTCAGAGCAGTTATGAAAGAGTAGGGTTTGGAGGGAAATTTGGGAATTTGTGAAATGTTATGCGATTCGATGAAATGATCAGGAGAAATGAATCGCAATCAGTCAGGAAAAGTTTTGGTTGGGTCAATTTGGGATTGAGGGTTTCAGAGAAGTATGAATTTGAGAGTGAGAGAGGAGAGAGTTTTCGTCCGAGAGGAAATAGAATAGGAAGAGTCTGAAGCAAATGAGGAAGAAAGTTGATTTAAAAAATGAGCCGTTGCACTGTCGGACGGCCGAACGAAGTTGTGCGTCCGAAAGTTGCGTCCGAACAGGCGCAATTCTGGAAAATGGCTGAAGAACATCATCGGACGTCCGTTTATCTTCTTTCGGACGTCCGAAGTCTATGACAATTTAAATATTGATGATTTTTCGATTATCCTAATTTTGATCTTAGATGCATGAACTGATCTAATGGCAAAGCTTTTGTAAAAATATCAGCAAATTGATCTTTAGAACAAACATAATTTACACAAATTTCACCTTTTTGAACAAGATCACGAATAAAGTGGTGCTTTATATCTATATGCTTAGTCCTAGAATGTTGAATGGGATTTTTGGTCAGATTTATGGCACTAGTATTATCACAGAATACAGGCATGCAATCATACAACAATCCAAAATCATTCAAGGTATGCTTCATCCATAAAAGTTGAGCACAACATGCACTAGCGGCAATATATTCCGCTTCGGTTGTAGACAAAGAGATTGCATTTTGTTTCTTACTAAACCAAGAGACTAAACAATTTCCAAGAAAAATGACAAGTTCCACTAGTACTGTGAGGCCCCAGTTCGTTCTACGTCAAGATATTCATTAAATGGGCGGTAACGTTTGGTTTTGGGAGTATTTCGAAAACCCTAAGTAGGGATTAAGATTTAAACCCTAAGTTCCGGTTAAGATTGAAAACCCGTTTTTCTACATTTTCTTTATTAGAAAATTCCCCAGATAATTTTATTTGAGTAAATAGAGTTTTTAGATGATTTTTCTAGTATTAGTTAGTTTTTGAGAAATTAAGAACGTATATCGAACGTGGGACCACTAGTGCGAAAAGTTCGGAAAAATTCGGCCAATTAGGATAATTCCGGATACTGTGTAAAATTTATCGGGTGTTAATAGACAAGTAGAGTGTGTGAAATGATTGATGTGAGAGAAGAAAGAAAGGATAGGAATGCATTTAATGAGGTGACAAGTGTCACTTCTCATTGGTTGGACTTTAAGAAACACTATTCACTTCTTGACTTTTTTGACCAAAGGATTAAATATCAAAAAATGCACAAAAATCACCATTTTCTTCTCTTGGTGGCCGGATCTCCCTAGCTCAAGAAGGAAGTGCATTTCTTCAACTTTCAAGCTCCATTTGCTTCAATCTCCCACAAACAAAAGCCTAGATTAGATTCTACTCCATAAAAACCTTTCTTCTAGTGCTAGTAAGTGTTGTAGTGAAGTTTGTTTGAAGGTCTAAGGTGGCCAACATCTCTCTCTCTCTTGTTTCTTGGTAAGTGAAGCTTAAACTTCCACCTACACCTATTGATGCTTAAGATATGATTAGTAGTGATTAGAGTGCTGAAATTTGTGGATTATTTCTTGGTTTGAAGTGATTTGGTTGCGTTTTTTATTTTTTGAGGAATTTTCTGGTTTCATATGATCTTGATGGTGTGATTGTTTTTGATGGTTGGTAATAAGGGGCTTTGGCTCTAGTAGGTGCATATGATAGAAAATTGCAATCAATTTTGGATTTGGAAGGAAATCTGGAAAATTAGGGTTCTTGGTTCTTCATTCTGTCCGAAATTTTTGGTCCTAGATAGAGGCCGAATTGGCCTTGGCTCAAAACATGAAAGTTGTAGGTATTGATGAGGTTGAAGTGACTGCAAAAATTCAGGGCATTTGGAGTAGTATAGAGTGAGTTATGCCGTTTTTACTGTTGCTGTTTTTGGTGAACAGAATGTCCGAACTGCAATAGTAATCGTTTGTTTTCACTGGAATTGGTTTGGATTTTGTTTGGTGTCTTCTGATGAAATGTAGCTGGACGTTTTAGCTAACTTATGCCCTTTGGAATTTCGGCATTTGGACTTGTATGGACTGAGATATACCGATTACAGTTTTATGTGATTTGCAAACCTGTTTTGGTAATTCTGGATTTGTATTTTGCATATTTGACCTAGTTGTGCTAGGATTTGGACTGAGTGGCCTTCTACATTGTTGTACTCCTGTTTCTTAGCTTCGAAATGGTGGGTCTTACACCCCCATCCGATAACCGTAGTGAATTTGGTGCCATTACCGCATATTGAGGTCAAATACGGTTTGTGATTCTGGTACGTTTTTGGAAAGTTTACGACTGGAACTTTGGCTGCACATTTGACTGAGTTACAAGCTGTTTGGGCTTGCGACCAAAACACCAAACTTATAGCCCTATATCAGAGCTTTCTAACGCCCTTGGAATTTCATGAATCGGATTTATAAAACCTGAGATATAGCCGAGCAAATAAGGCCTGGCCGTGAAGATGACCATTTTCTGGTCAGATCTGTTTTGGTCTTGATGACCAATTTCCGTTCCGAATTTGGATTGTCGACCTTCATGAAAGTTGTTCCATTTGGAATGAACTATCTAACTGCCAATTTTCAGCTCTTTTGACCATGTGTAGGATAGAAAACAGTTCGCACTCAAAACTGACCATTTGTGCATTGGCCAGATTTCGTAAGTGATTGTGTTTGGTTCATTTGGGACTGAAGCCTCCAGTTTCAGTTCTGGATGTCTTCATAACAGTTGTTGTTCATCCTTTAAGCTTCGATATGGCGTCTCATATGCCTTAATCCGATATTCGTAGCTCAACTTATGAGTAAACTAGAAACGAGTGTCAAATCTGCCGTTTCTGCTAACGGCCGTCTCCGTTTCCGTTCGTCATATTTATGTGCGCGCGTGCCGTTTTTGCCGTTTTGCTTGTTTTAGGCACGATAGTAGCAGTTTGCGATATTATGTGACACAATCTTCTATTTCAGACGGTGGTGAGCTGGGCGGAACTGGTGGGGCCCACTACTAGCTGTTCATTTCGATCCGACTTCGTACTTTTGCTATTTCAGTTTCTGAGTAAGTATTCAGGCCGGTTTGGTGTGTTTTCTTTGCTATGTGTTTGAGATATGTGAAAAGGGCACTTAGGCGAGGGTGTACTTTATCGCACTCGACCTAAACCCTAATTTGAATGTATAATTGTACTTGGCATATGTATATGAACCTTTTGGAACCAAAACCCTTGAGCTTGTGGCTCGGGGCGACTTTCGAATAAAGTTTGTGAAGTTTGCAAAGTTTGTGATTTTGAATAATTTTGTGAAGTTTGTGAGTTTGGGGCGAACTCTTGACCTGGTTGGACTATTCGAGCCGGTTAGGGCTTGGTCGAAGGCAGTCCAACTTAGTCTGAGGTCACCAAGTTTGTAGGTTCATGTTATGAACCAATTTTATGAATCCGGTTCACCGAGAAGGTGACCAAGTTTGTGACCCGAGCTTGTGACTCAAGCTCAAGTTTGTGATTTCGTTCGCCCGGGCAAGTTTGTGAGGTGACTGGCCAGTGAGGGTGATAAGGTGTCGGTGGGTGTACAAGTGAAGTTCTACGGACTATTATTTGCAGTCGACGGAGTGTCGGCAGGAGATCACGCATGGCATATGAGTTGGCTTCGGAGCCACCTGTATCCTTATTATGTGATGTTACTTTTCTGCTTTTGCTTTACTCTTATTGTGTAACTGTTATGTGAAATTTATGCTTTCGCCCCTGTTTACTTACTAAGCATATAGCTTACCCCATTCCTTTTGTTTTCCTTAGCAGGGGCCGACGCGGGGACTTTTGGCTCGTATACTAGTATAGTTAGATTGGCTTGTAATAGTTGAATAGTTAGAATGTTTGTTTTTGTTTTGGTGGTTTGTATAAGGACCCTTCTTAGGGTCTATCTTCTGCTGGTTGTGATTGTAGTATATTAGAGTAGTTTGACTCGAGACTTTTGAAGATGTGAATATAACTTATGGGATTGTATATATTGTATTTAGTGCTCTTTCGAACTTTAGGTTTTGAGTCCTGGCGCGAGCTAGGCAGGCGGCCCGCCGATACCCTTGGGTTCGCCCTTGGGAGAAGTGGGGTCGTCACAAGTACTCTTTCTATCCACACGACAACCTCCAAAATCAGCATCCGAATAACCATATAGTGCAAACTCATTAGATCTAGCATACCAAAGACCATAGTCTAATGTACCTTTCAAATACCTAAAAATCCTTTTTACAGCATTCAAATGTGATTCTTTTGGACAAGATTGAAATCTAGCACACAAGCAAACAGCAAACATAATATCAGGTCTACT
Organism: Coffea eugenioides; assembly: GCF_003713205.1. NCBI lineage: Eukaryota > Viridiplantae > Streptophyta > Magnoliopsida > Gentianales > Rubiaceae > Coffea > Coffea eugenioides. The sequence continues at coordinate 47,477,666 of NC_040036.1, read as the reverse complement.
TGCGGTTAAATAGAGTTGGCTTCCGATCATACCTCTATAATGCTTTTCATCCACATGATTACCTTCTTCATCTTTGTCAAGCTTTGTAGAAGTGCACATTGGAGTTCCAACTTGCTTTGAGTCCTCCATACCAAACCTTTTCAGCAATTCCTTGGTATATTTTGCTTGATTTATAAAAATTCCCTCAAGAGCTTGATGTATTTGAAGTCCAAGGAAAAAATTTAATTCTCCCATCATACTCATTTCAAATTCACTTTGCATAGTGGTGGAAAACTCCTTACATAGATACTCATTAGTAGCACCAAAAATAATATCATCAACATATATTTACACAATAAGAAGGTCATTCAACACTTGCTTAGTAAAAAGTGTGGTGTCCACAACACCCCTTTTGAAACCATTTTCAATCAAAAAACCACTTAGTCTTTCATAGCAAGCTCTTGGAGCCTGTTTTAGACCATATAAAGCTTTAGATAGTTTAAACACATGACTTGGAAATTTTGTATTTTCAAAACCGGGGGGTTGATCCACATATACTTCTTGATCAATAAAACCATTTAAAAAAGCACTTTTAACATCCATTTGAAACAATTTGAAGCCTTTAAAGCATGCAAAAGCAAGAAGCATTCTAATAGATTCTAATCTAGCTACGGGAGCAAATGTTTCATCAAAATCAATTCCTTCTTCTTGTGCATATCCTTTAGCAACTAATCTGGCTTTATTTCTCACAACAACACCTTTATCATCCAACTTATTTCTAAAAATCCACTTTGTGCCAATGATAGGTTGATTTTGAGGTCTATTAACAAGTGTCCAAACTTCATTTCTCTCAAATTGATTAAGTTCCTCTTGCATTGCCAAAATCCAGTTATCATCCTTTAAAGCATCATTGATATTTTTAGGTTCAAAAAGAGAAACTAAAGCAAAATTGTCAATCAATTTTCTAGATGAGGAACGAGTGTTTACCTTCTCGGATGGATCACCAATTATAAGCTCTTTTGGATGATTTTGGCTGAATTTCCAAGCCTTGGGAAGATCTTTGAGTGAATCATCATTTTTGTCTTCATCTTCCTCTTCTTGATCATTATGAACTTCATTTTCCATTTCAGTTGCTGCTGGTTTAGAGCTTCCTTCTTTTCCAATTGATAGCTTTTCCATTCCTTCTTGAACACCTACATCATCATCCTCACACGAACTTTTGGAATTATCATCATTGGTTTCATCAAATGTTATATGTATAGCTTCTTCAATCACAAGAGTCCTTCTATTAAAAACTCTATATCCTCTTTTATTCTCACAATACCCCAAAAATATTCCTACATCAGATTTTTTATCAAACTTACCAAGATGTTCCTTTAGATTCAAAATAAAGCATTTACAACCAAATACTTTGAAATAACCAACCGTAGGTTTCTTATCAAAAATCAGCTCATAAGGAGTTTTCTTTAAAATAGGTCTCAAGAGTATTCTATTCATCACATAACATGCAGTGTTTACCGCTTCAGCCCAAAGATATTTAGGCAACCTACATTCATTCAACATAGTTCTAGCAGCCTCTTGGAGAGTCCTGTTTTTCCTTTCTACAACACCATTTTGCTGTGGAGTCCTTGCAATAGAAAACTCATGTGTTATACCATTATGATCACAAAATTCTGGAAAACCACAATACTTGAATTCCGTCCCATTATCACTTCTAATCCTAACAATTTTTAACCCAAGCAGATTTTGCACTTTAGCAAACAATGAAGTAAAATTCTTGAAGGCATCATCTTTATGAGCAAGAAATATCACCCAAGTGTATCTAGAATAATCATCAACAATTACAAAACAATATCTTTTACCTCCCAAGCTAGTAATTTGAGTGGGACCAAATAAATCAAGATGCAAGAGTTCCAAAGGTTTAGAAGTAGATACACACATCTTAGGTTTAAAAGAATTTTTTGTTTGCTTCCCAAATTGACATGCATCACATACTTTGTCCTTATCAAAACTGATTTTTGGCAAGCCTCTAACCAACTCCTTTTTCGAAATTTCCTTTAGTAAATCCATGTTAAAATGACAAAGTCTTCTATGCCACAACAAGGATCTTCATTTGAAGCTTTAAGACATTTTAAGCTAGAAGAATCAATTTTATCAAGAACCACAATATATATGTCGTTGAACCTCTTACCTTTGAACACAATATTATATTTGGAATCAAGCACAATGCATTCATGTTTTTTAAACAACACATTCAAGTCTTTATCACACAATTGACTAACACTAAGCAAGTTATAACTTAAGTTATCAACTAAGAGCACATTATGGACAAAAGTATCACCATCCTTACCAACATCACCTATTCCAATTGTCTTAGCTTTCACATCATCACCAAATGTCACTTTTCCACTTGACTTTGATTTCAGCTTTATGAACAAAGAGGGATCACCGGTCATATGCCTTGAGCAACCGCTATCAATAAACCATTTGGACTTGTTTGAGCATTTTTCCGGAAAAGAGAAAGTGTTTGGTACCCATTTTAATTTTTGGGTCCGCAATAGTTAGCATTGTATCTAACTAACCACATGCATTTCATCCCTTTGTTCAGATTTCTTTTCACATAGCAATCACCTTTCAAATGCCCTCTTTGACAACAAAAACCACACATAATGGAAGAGTCCTTAACATGTACTGGTTTGACATATCTCAATCCACCTCTTCTATATGTTGTGAAACCATGTGCATTTTTGTTGTGTGCAAATGTTCTTTGAAAAGTAGTAGGATGTGTGGATGACATGTTCCTTTTGATAAACTCCTGCTTTCTTGCTTTCAAAGTCTCATCCAAGTTGTCCATCCTTTTTTTCAAATCACCATGTCTTTCCTTCAGCATTTCACAAATATTTGTCTTTCTATCAAGCTCATTTTGAACATTACATCCGGCTCTTACAAGACTTTCATTGTCAGTCTTTAGTTGTTTATTTTGTTGAAAAAGACTTGCATTTTCTTGAATGAGAAAAGCCATTTTCTGTTTTAACTGCTTGTTTTTATCATAAGATTCCTTCAAGGCATTATGCAGTTTTTCAACAAAGGATTCAAGATCATCATCTTCATTATCATCACTTTCAGATTGAGAGTGTGTGGAAGTTACCTCATTATTTCCAATAGCCATGAAGGCCATTTGAGCTGATTCTTCTTCTTCTTCTACTTCCCCTTCGGAGTTGCATTCATTCCAAGTAATCTGAAAGTTGTTGAATCTTGGCTTCCGATCAGCTTTTTCATCTTTCATCTTCTTCATGGGGCATTCGTTTGCATAGTGTCCAATCTGTCCACATTCGAAGCATTTGTCCAACTGTTTCTTGTTGAAATCCTGTTTTCCTTTGTACTTTGTGATAGATGGCTGATTCTGGAATTGATTGCTAGGTCCTCCCCTTCTAAACTTTCTTTTATTCAAGATTCTCTTGAAGCCTCTGGTGATGAGAGCAAGATCATTATCATCACCATCCGAGTCTTCATCATCCAAGTGAGCTGTATCATCTTCACCTTGAGTAGTCTTTAGAGCAATGTTTCTCTTTGCTCTAGCTTCCTCTTCCTCCTGCACTTTAGATTTCAGTTTCAACTCATAAGAGGTTAGTGAGTTAATGATAGATTCAATAGGCACAGAACTTAAATCCTTAGCCTCCTCTATTGCAGTCACTTTATTTTCCCATTCTTTGCCTAACGCATTGAGAATTTTCCTGTTCTTCTCTCCCAAGGTGTATTCTTTGCCCAACACCTCAAGATCTTTGATCAAGTCAGTGAACCTGCAATACATTTTGTCAATATCCTCAAGAGGTTCAATTCTAAATGATTCATATTTTGTGACCAAGATAGCCTTTTTCTGTTCTTTAACGTTGTCACCACCCTCATGGATTTCTCTTAGTTTATCCCACATTTCTTTGGCCGATTTGCAGCCTTTTACTCTAATTGATTCATTTGAATCTAGGGCACTATAAAGAACATTCATGGCCTTGGCATTCAATGTGAGGTTAGTCCTATCTTGAGCATTCATTTCAGCTCTCATTTTTGGCCGAAGCAACCCTGTATCTGCATCAAGAAAGTTAGCTTCATGTGGTCCTTCACTCACAATAAACCATAGTTCAATATCAATAGATTGCAAAAAGATAATCATCCGTTCTTTCCAGCTAACATAGTTGGATCCACTGAACATGGGAGGCCTAGTAACAGATTGCCCCTCAACAAACATAGCATGACTGGTTGTCATCTTTACTCCAAGCCGTTAGAGCTTAATCTCAAGGAGACCAAGCTCTGATACCAATTGTAAGTCCCAAACACAACCAAGAGGGGGGGTGAATTGGGTTGATTAAAATCTTAACCAAATTTATGCACTTTTTCTTTAATAAAAATTTACCTTCTTTTCTAGTAAAGATCAACCAAGTAGATTAGAAGACAATAGCAATATTGATCAGAAAAATAAGTATAGATAAGCAATGAGAATTTTATTAAACAAAAAGTAAAATAGGAAATCAAACCAATTGTCTACCAAGCTTTCCTCAAACTTGAAGACCAATCACAAGGTTGAGCAACTTCTCTTTGATGAAAGATGATCAACTAGATGTACAATGGAGGGATCACTTCCTCCTTGCCCTAAGCCACACTTAGTCAAGCTAAGAAGTTTTACAAACACTCAGATAACCCTCAACAAAGCTACACTAAAGAAACTTTCAACCACAAGAGAAAAGCTCACCAGAAGTTTTCACTCCTTAGAAAACAAATCTTACTTTGGAGACTATTTTCTAGCTAAAATATCTCTTGAGATCTTGTAGACCAAGTGTGCAAAAGTCCCTATCTGACTTAGAGTCGTTTGTATTTGAAGGGAACCAAAAATGAGCTTCATTAATACTTCCAACGGCTAGAAGGCATATGAAGAGTCAGCTAGCCGTTGGGGCTGTCGGACGTCCGATGGAGTATTCATCGTCCGAACACATCGTCCGAAAAACAGTCAAGTTGTTGTTCGGACGTCCGATGGAATTTTATCGTCCGAGCTTCAGTGTCCGAACGTCGTCCAGAGAGTTATCAAATCTTCGAAGAATTTTTAGGACGTCCGATGATATCGATGTTCGTCCGAAGCATGCGTCCGATCCTTTAGGACGTCCGATGATTCCTTGCGAGCGTCCGACAGAGTCTTGGCAGAGAGTCATCAAAACTTTGTGGAATTTTTAGGACGTCCGACATGATCGATGTGCGTCCGACAGAGACTCCTTCCTGATGTTCTTCATCCCTTCGGACGTCCGACAGTTTCCTTTCGGACGTCCGACATGAGTGTCCTGTTTTTGCTTCTTCTTTTTGGTTGATTTGCAATTCATGACATTTTAGTACCTGATTCTTTGATAGGCAAAAACACTTATATTTGAAGAAGGTTAGATAGACATTTCAAAGAACTTTTGTGATCATCAAAACCAAGAATAACATTGGTTCGCTAATTCGTTAAGTAGTGGGTTGAGATAATATTAACATTGTTCGCTACTTCAGGGATTAGATTGGGTCAAATTTTCGCTGCTCAAACCGTTGGTGATTGGTTGTCTAGATCGTGTCAAGTGAGTATCACATCAGTTGGTAATCAGAGCTAGTCGACAACCACCAGGTTATATCCTTCTTTTCTTTTGTGTCGAATCACATAGTCTTGTCTTTTCCAATCTGATTTCGTGTCTTCAAAAAAAAAAATCACGGTTCTTCATTACAGTTCATCGACACTATTCACGTTACTGTTCATCCGAACACAAAATCTGTTGGTGTGTTATCTCTTTTGTGTTTGTGTCTAGTTTGTTGATAATTATTGTGGTCATTGTGTTTTGTCCAGAAAACAAACAAAAAAAAAATCCAGCCGCTAGGGTTTTTGCTCCTCATCGTGTTCTTATGTTCTTGTGTCTCATTTGCAATCTGTCTAGGTCAGTCATCACTTGCTACTGATTTTGTCCAAATCATAGTCTATTAATTGTGTTTGTTGTGTCGCCTAGGTTGTGCAAACAACCCAGCAAAAGTGTCAAAAAAAAAAAGAGAAGAAGGGTGTCGCGTACCATTGAATCAAGTGCTGGAATTTCTTTTCTTGGATTGCTGAACCTGTTTCACCCCTAAACCCTGAATATTTGTGTTGTTTCTTGTAAATCTTGAATACCAAAAGCATAGTTGGGAAGTTCTTGAGCCTCTTGGTCAGATTTCTTGAAGTTCTTGAAACAAATTTGGGAGTTCTTGGGAAAAGACTTGGGTTTCTTGAAAACAAGCTCCAACTTGTCTTGGCAAATTGTGCACCTTGATTCGAAAGAAAATTCAATTGTTGGGACTAAATCTGACTACGTGAAAAGGTTAGTAAGAGTCGAAAAAGAAAGAAATGAAAAAAATAGAAGAGAAGAGAAAAAAAAAAGAAAGAAAGAGGAAAGAAACGGCTTTAGGTTTCCTACTTGGAAAACAAGTTCCATTCTTGATCAACTTCTAATCCTAAAGCCTTTGGGATTGAAGTCAACCAAGAAAACCAAGAAACCAAGTCCAAACCAACCTAAAACACCCTCAACCTTCCCACATCAGATCCAAACAACTCCCAGAAACCCGTGTATTCCCAAAACAAACCAACCAGTTTTCTAAACAAACCCAACCACATCTTAGCACTTGTTCCCCAACCGAATTAAAGTTACCCTCCAGGGCTAAAACAACCTTCCTTTTACACCAAACAGCCCAAATACTCCATAAACAACCTGCCCCAGCCCAAAAAGAAAACAACGAACCAAATTCCAGCAATACAAAGGTTCATACAGCCCACCCCCGACTTCACTTGTTAGAGTCCTTTCCCGAGTCAAACTCTCACTCTTTGCAGACTAAGTCCCTAAAATTCAAGTGTGTTTTTCGTGTCCTTTGCTGCCTTTTTTGGAGTCGTTATTCAAACATACAATTTCAGCTATTCCAACGCCACTTTTAGGAAAAATTTGATTGAGGTTTGGTTGAACTACTTGGAGGAAATTTCTAATTTCCTCAAGGAGGCAATCAAGGGTTTTGAAAAGTGAATAGTGAGAACATTAGAGTGTTTTAAACACTTGAGTGATACACGAGAGTGAGCGGAAACACGTAAGGGAGTGACTGAGGCCTTTTCTACTAATGTTTGTTGAGTTTTGCAGGTGATAAAAGTATGAGACAAACGAATGCTCAACTTGAGCTTCATCATCTTGTGCCTAAAGGAGTAAATGTTGTGGCATTGCATGAGATAACTGAGCAATTGAAAATCATCAAAGCTCAAAAAAATGATTGGTTTTATACACGTTGCCACATCAAGGATAAAGTTTGCAACTTAGCCATTGATAAGGGTTGTGAAGTTAACCTCACGTGTACTGTCTTGGTTAAGAAATTGAATCTTCCAACCATTGATAATCTTCGACCTTACAAGCTGCAAAGTGATAGTGGTGATATTTGGGTTACGAAGCACACACTCGTTCCTTTTCGTATTGGCCAATACGTGGATGAGGTATTGTGTGATGTAGTTCCTATTCAAGTGACGCATGTGCTGTTGGGACAATGGTGGATGTTTAATCGAGAAGTCAAATATGATGGATTTACTAATAAGTATTCCTTCACATTTAATTGTCGTCGTACCAGGCTTGTGTCGCTTAATTCTAAGCAACTTTGTGAAGAGTGAGCATGAGTGTTATAGTATGTATAAAGAAGGAGTTAGATGAGGGAATTGTGACTGAAGAGGTAAAATTTGAGAGAGTTGAAAAGGAGAAAGAGGTTGATAATAATGAGAGGGAAAAGTCAGCTATTGAGCATGAGAAAGAGATTAAAAATTCTAAGAGTGAGCTGATTGTGAGAAAGGATGTGAGATCATACGTTTTTTCTAATGAACTTAACTCTAAGTTGTTTAGTGTTTCCACTTTTATGCAGGTTAAGTAAGAAAAAATTGAGTTGATCTTGGCATGTTCTATTCCTAAATCCATTGGTGAATATCAAATTTTTCATGGAGTTTGAGTGTTGTATCTCTTTGTCATCCATTGATGTTCAACTTTAACCATGAGCCAGATTTGCTTATTGGGAGGAATAATGAAGTTTCAAAGGGAGTTTCTACACTTGAAACTTGTTATAAACTTCCTTCTTATTTCGTTGGTGATAATTCTTTCCTCATCGTTCCAAATTCTGATTCCTTACAACCTAATTTTATTCTTCAAATTGAAGGTACAAAAGCTGCCTATCTCGATCTTGCTCCATTTGTGCAAGATAGGACATACCAATAACAAATTGCAATGAATTATGTAACTTTGCACAATCATATTCGGCACTTTTCTAACCTGATTGAGCATCACAATGAAGATCCTTATCTTGTGAATGTGAATGGTAAGCTGTCAAGTGATTTTATACCTACAAATGCTAATCGTTGTGTACGTCCAAATTTGACCATTCCTGACACAAGGCTGATTAGAGAGCATTGGAGTGGTTGGAGTAAAGCCTTGAGATTTCCATGACGGATTGTGAGCATTTTCAAGCTGACCAAGAGACATGTCACCGAATTACAATAATCATGATGTATGCAAGTATCATTCATTCTAAGAGAGCCAATATGTGGAGATTTGAGGTGTCATACTGCCAACTCTTGTAGTACCATTCATTTCCAAACACGATTTGAGGACAAAGCTTTTTCAAGTGGAGGGGAATGATACAAAATATGGTCAGCTTATGGGCCATGTTTTGGGCTGCAAAAGATTGAATCTTTTAGTAATAGTTAGTAGTTTATTTTTCAGATTTCTATTTTATTTGCTAGGAATAAATTTGGTCCAAGACCTCATGTTGAGTTGGATCCGATTTTTAGAGTGTAGGCTCACTATTAATGAAGTTGGTTAATTAGCTTTTATTGGGCTAGCTTAAAGCCTTCATTGGGTCGATTATAAGCTGACCATTAGATAGTGGATTTGAGTAGTAGAATCGGCCCAAAGGCCTAGCCTAGTCGAGTTAGGGTTTTCAAGTCACTTTATGTTTTCAAGTTGTATGGCTATATATAGCCAAGCCAAGAGACCTTCATAATCAGTTTTTGCATTAATAAAAATCGTGAGAATTTCACTTTCTCTTTCCAAAGAGAGCTTCTTTGAATATTTGAGAATCTTTCTCAAGTTATTCAAGTGAACTTATCAATCAAGTAACTCCTTGGTTGTGGCGTTCCTCTACCTATAGTTTGGTTCACTAATTCGTTAAGTAGTGGGTTAAGATAATATCAACATTGCTCACTACTTCAGGAATTAGATTGGGTCAAATTTCCGCTGCTCAAACCGTAGGTGATTGGTTGTCTAGATCGTGTCAAGTGAGTATCACATCAATTGGTAATCAGAGCTAGTCGACAACCACCAGGTTATATTCTTCTTTTCTTTTGTGTCGAATCATATAGTCTTGTCTTTTCCAATCTGATTTCGTGTGTCTTAAAAAAAAAAAACATCACTGTTCATCATACTGTTCACCAACACTGTTCATCGTTAATGTTTACCGACACTGTTCACGTTACTGTTCATACGAACACAAAATCTGTTGGTTTGTTATCTCTTTTGTGTTTGTGTCTAGTTTGTTGATATTTATTGTGGTCATTGTGTTTTGTCCAGAAAACAAACAAAAAAGAAAAAAATCCAGCCGCTAGGGTTTTTGCTCCTCATCGTGTTCTTGTGTTCTTGTGTCTCGTTTGCAATCTGTCTAGGTCAGTCATCACTTGCTACTGATTTTGTCCAGATCATAGTCTATTAATTGTGTTTGTTGTGTCGCCTAGGTTGTGCAAACAACCCAGCGAAAGTGTTAAAAAAAAAAGAGAAGAAGGGTGTCGCGTACCGTTGAATCAAGTGCTGGAATTTCTTTTCTTGGATTGCTGAACCTGTTTCACCCCTAAACCCTGAATATTTGTGTTGTTTCTTGCAAATCTTGAATACCAAAAGCATAGTTGGGAAGTTCTTGAGCCTCTTGGTCAGATTTGTTGAAGTTCTTGAAACAAATTTGAGAGTTCTTGGGAAAAGACTTGTGGGTCTCTTGAAAACAAGCTCCAGCTTGTCTTGGCAAATTGTGCACCTTGATCCGAAAGAAAATTCAATTGTTGGGACTAAATCTGACTTCGTGAAAAGGGTTAGTAAGAGCTGCAAAAGAAAGAAACGAATAGAAAAAAAAAAGAAAGAAAGAGGAAAGAAACGGCTCTAGGTTTCCTACTTGGAAAACAAGTTCCATTCTTGATCAACTTCTAATCCTAAAGCCTTTGGGATTGAAGTCAACCAAGAAAACCAAGAAACCAAGTCCAAACCAACCAAAAACACCCTCAACCTTCCCACATCAGATCCAAACAACTCCCACAAACCTGTGTATTCCCAAAACAAACCAACCAGTTTTCTAAACAAACCCAACCACCTCTTAGCACTTGTTCCCCAACCGAATTAAAGTTACCCTCAAGGGCTAAAACAACCTACCTTTGACACATCCCAAACAGCCCAAATACTCCATAAATAACCTGCCCGAGCCCAAAAAGAAAACAACGAACCAAATTCCAGCAATACAAAGGTTCACACAGCCCTCTCGTGACTTCACTTGTTAAAGTCCTTTCCTGAGTCAAACTCACTCTTTGCAGACTAAGTCCCTAAAATTCAAGTGTGTTTTTCGTGTCCTTTGCTGCCTTTTTTGGAGTCGATATTCAATCATACAATTTCAGCTATTCGTACGCCACTTTTGGGGAAAATTTGATTGAGGTTTGGTTGAACTACTTGGAGGAAATTTATGATTTCCTCAAGGAGGCAATCAAGGGTTTTGAAAAGTGAATAGTGAGAACATTAGAGTATTTTAAACACTTGAGTGATACACGAGAGTGGGCGGAAACACGTAAGGGAGTGACTGAGGCCTTTTCTACTAATGTTTGTTGAGTTTTGCAGGTGATAAAAGTATGAGACAAATGAATGCTCAACTGGAGCTTCACCAACTTGTGCCTAAAGGAGTAAAAGCTATGGCATTGAGTGAGATAACTGAGCAATTGAAAATCATCAAGGCTCAAAAAAATGATTGGTTTTATACACGTTGTCACATCAAGGATAAAGTTTGCAGCTTAGCCATTGATAAGGGTTGTGAAGTTAACCTTGCGAGTACTGTCTTGGATGAGAAATTGAATCTTCCAACCATTGATCATCTTCGACCTTACAAGTTGCAAAGTGATAGTGGTGATATTTGGGTTACGAAGCACACACTCGTTCCTTTTCGTATTGGCCAATACGTGGATGAGGTATTGTGTGATGTAGTTCCTATTCAAGTGACGCATGTGCTGTTGGGACAATGGTGGATGTTTAATCGAGAAGTCAAATATAATGGATATACTAATAAGTATTCCCTCACATTTAATTGCCGTCGTACCAGGCTTGTGTCGCTTAATTCTAAGCAACTTTGTGAAGAGTGAGCATGAGCGTTATAGTATGTATAAAGAAAGAGCTAGATGAGGGAATTGTGACTGAAGAGGTAAAATTCGAGAGAGTTGAAAAGGAGAAAGAGGTTGATAATAATGAGAGGGAAAAGTCAGCTATTGAGCATGAGAAAGAGATTAAAAATTCTAAGAGTGAGCTGATTGTGAGAAAGGATGTGAGATCATACGTTTTTTCTAATGATCTTAACTCTACGTTGTTTAGTGTTTCTACTTTTATGCAGGTTAAGCAAGGAAAAATTGAGTTGATCTTGGCATGTTCTATTCCTAAATCCATTGGTGAATATCAAACTTTTTATGGAGTTTGCATCTTAAGTGTTGTATCTCTTTGTCATCCATTGATGTTCAACTTTAACCATGATCTTGATTTGCTTATTGGGAGGAATAATGAAGTTTCAAAGGGAGTTTCTACACTTGAAACTTGTTATAAACTTCCTTCTTATTTCGTTGGTGATAATTCTTTCCTCATCGTTCCAAATTCTGATTCCTTACAACCTGATTTTATTCTTCAATTTGAAGGTACAAAAGCTGCCTATCTCGATCTTGCTCCATTTGTGCAAGATAGGCCATACCAACAACAAATTACAATGAATTATGTAACTTTGCACAATCATATTTGGGACTTTTCTAACCTGATTGAGCATCACTATGAAGATCCTTATCTTGTGAATGTGAATGGTAAGCTGTCAAGTGATTTTATACTTACAAATGCTAATTGTTGTGATGTGTGCACGGGCCTTAGCCCAAGTAATGATCCAGTTCAAGTTCCATTGGGCCCAGTCACACGTGCACGGGCCAAGCGCTTTAAGGAGTCCCTTCAAGCTCTTGTACGAAATGTTCAAGACCAACAAGGAGTCCATCGGGATATTGAAGGCTTGGAAGGTGATAATCAAGTTGTCTACATGATGATCCAAGCCTGCGAAGAGAGCCCATGAAGGGTTGGTCGACTAGGCCCTAGGCCTTGGTGTTAGGTTCACTTGTTTAGAGTTGGACTAGATTATTTCATTTGAGTCATGGGCCGGCCCACCTTGTCCAAAGAGTGGCCGACCCTCCTTTAGCTAGTTTCCTAGGATTTCATTAGCCCCTTAGCCTATATAAAGGCTCACTTTGTACGGTTAACGGGTACACAATTTTCTTAATAAAATTCTGGTTTATTTTTCTTCAAATTATTGAGAGCATTCGATCCTTTCACTTGCTTAGGCAAGGGTTCTTGAACAATCTCGCGTTTGTCCTTGATTGTTCTACCAACCTATCCACTAAAGTAATCACCTCTGTTGGAGTCATCGTTCTACTACCCTTCAACCAATCCATGTCGTCCGTTTTGGTTTTAGGTCCCGCAACCCAAGCGTTGGACAACCTCGCTAGATCCTTGGGCAAGCGTGCTACGTGTCTCGAAACAAGTTGATCGAGTAGCGTATCAGTTGGTATCAGAGCCAGGTTGGAGGTATCTTTCGTTATATCGTTGTTTCTCATAGTTGTGTCGTAGGGTTTTTGTGTTTTGTCCGCTGCCTTGTTTAAAAAAAAAAAAAAAAAAGAATTTTTGTCCGAGTTGTTGTTGCTTTCTTGTTGAAATTCTGTCTGCACCTCGTGTTCGTCGTTGCATTCAAATTCTGGTCATTGTTATCAAGTTGTAGTTGCTTCCCAATTCTGTCCATGAGTGTGAGTTCGTTTGGCTAAAGTTCAGGCCGAAGTATTGTGTTTCTTGCGTCATACAAATCTACCATTGCTAGTCTACATCGTGTTAAAATTCTGTCTTGCTTTGTTTTCTGGAATTTCTATCCAAATTTTGCCATTCGGTTGTGTTCTCAAATTTGTCTTGGCCGTTAGTCATCACTTGAGCAACAAGGAAACAAGTGGGGCGGTGGCTAGGGTTTTCCTTGCGGCTAGGGTTTTGTTTTGCGCAAGAGTTTCTGTGTTTCAAACCTGTCCAAGTTTTGTTTGCTTCATCCAAGTTGTTTACTAAATTTTCCAAACTGATTTTTGGTAAAACTAGTTGGTGGTTTGTGAATCTTGAGAGAATCTACAGGATTTAAGAGTTTCTTGAATTTCTTGATCCTTATCGTGAAGTTCTTGAAAATCTTGAGAAGTGTCTTGCTAGTTCTTCAAGGGTTGTGGTTGTGCATTGGAGCGAATTGAGGGACTGACCAGATTTTGATCTTGACCCATTCGGCCAAGTGTTTGTGGCATTTGTTAAGTCAAAAAAAAAAGAAAAGAAAAGAAAAGAGAATCCGATTGGCAAGATACAAAGAAAACAAGAGAGGAAAGTGAATTTTATTGCCCAAAATAGTTTCTTACATCTTGCTTCCAATCCAAAACAGAAAATTAAGTAAAGGAAAAAGAAAAGTACTCAAAAGTTTTGACCTACCTCTTCTTGAGGTTCTTGATCACCTTGTGTCTTGGAAACTTGCACCACCCTTCGAATAATTTGATCACCTTGTGCCTTGGAAACTTGTACCAGCCTTCGAATAAACATCTTTTTATACTCTCTTGCAGTGGTGAAGGGCTTCCTTGGTTTGGGAGTAAAATTCTTGGGAAATTCTTGAGCAGCCCGTTGGGGGGAAGCTTGAGTGACATTGCTTGCATCTTCTTGAGACGCCATCTTCTTGCCTTGACCAATAGCCGAATTATCTTGAGCACTAAGACCAGAAATTCTGAATTGCACTTGTGTGGTGTGTGAGTTCGGATTGTGCGGTGGGGGAGCTTTAAAGCTTGTTGCCGCCGACTTTGCTAAGGATTTTGGTGGGCAAGGGGCCGAACCTGATTTATAATCCTTCTTAGATTAGGGTTTGGAAGTTTCTTAAAAATTGTTTCCAAGAGCAAAAGGATTTTCTAAAGGTGTCCAAAACTACCTTGCTTTCCAAAGTCAATTAGGAAACTAAGTAAAGCACTTGGATAACTCTTTTCTCGCTTGGATACTCTCCTACATTTTAGGAACACTCCCCTACATTCTCTCCTACATTTTAGGAACACTCTCCTACATTTTAGGAATACCCTCCTACATTCTAGGAACCCACTCCTACATTTTAGGAAGCTAGGGTTTCTTTTTTTTGTGTTCCCATTGGCGTACTTCCATTTCTGTCCGCCACTATTGGCCTTCCAAATTCGTCCATTCCCACTTCATTTTGCACCCACATTCGTGTCTTACCTTCTTGGTTACTCTTGTAGAAAAAGTTGGTGACAATTATTGGACTTGGGCGGCCTTTCTCAACTACCTAACCCAACAGGTAAAGGTATTTGGTAAGTCCATTGAGTGCTTTTGAGTGACACACACGACAGTGAGTGATACACTAAGGGAGTGAAGTGAGGACATACTTGTGTTGTTTTCCTTGTTACTAACCTTTTCCAAGGCATAAAGAGGGACATGGAGCAAAATCAACCGACCACAGACTACTCGTTGATGTTCACCGCCATGAAGAACGAGCTCAGGCGAATTAGTGAGCAATAAATGGAGGAGTTACACACTCGCTTTGAGGAGCTATCCAAGAGTCTCACACGAGGCTCTCGTTCTCGGTCGCACAACCGGAGTAACCACGGCACCAAGGAGGCAAATAGTGATGAATACTCGGCTAGTGAAGATGACGAGAGAGCCGAGAGGCCTAGAAAGGACACGCCTAAGGACGAACTCAAGGGACTCAAAATTTAAGTGCCCACGTTCAAAGGCAAAAGTGATCCTGAGGTTTACTTGGAATGGGAAGGCCGCATCAAAATGGTCTTCGACTGTTATGACTATAGCGAGGAACAAAAGGTGAAAGTTGCCACCGTTGAATTCACCGATTACGCCCTAGTTTGATGGGACCAAGTAAGGACTCATAGAAGGAGAATGGGAGAACACTGAGTCCGAACTTGGGGAGAACTCAAGGCATTGATGTGCAAGAGATTTGTTCCTAGCTACTACAACCGTGATCTCCACTCCAAACTTCAAACCCTCACTCAAGGTAACATGAGTGTGGAGAACTACTACAAGGAGATCGAGATGGCCATGATGAGGGCGAACCTTCAAGAAGATAGTGAAGCGACCATGGCGAGGTTTCTTAGGGGTCTCAACCCTGACCTTCAAGAAGCCTTGGAGCTCCAACATTATTTGGACATGCATGATCTTCTTGAACTCGCTATTAAGGCCGAGAGGGGAAAGAAATTGAGGCGAGGAGCTCGTACCTTCCAAACTTCCAACTCGACTTCATGGAGGGGCAACCAACCACGGAGGGTGACCCACGAAGCTGGAAATTCAGCCACACCAACACCATCTAGCTGAATTCAAGGTAATGCTCCTAACGTAAATTCCAATTTTACCCCTAACAAAGCTGTTGATGCATCCAGGTCCACTTTTAAGGCACCTCATGAGACTCCTAAGACTAGGAGTAGAGATATCAAGTGCTTCAAGTACCAAAGGGTTTGGACATATCCAGTCCCAATGTCCAAACCAAAGGATCATGTTAGTCACTCACAATGGAGAGATCGTGTCTGATGACGACGATTGTGAGGATATGCCTGGATTGATCAAGGGCGATTGCTTGGAGGATGACTCGGCTGAGGAAGAATGCTCTCCTACTCAAGGGGAAATAGGGTGTTTGGTGGCCCGACGAGTGCTAGCCGCCTGAGTCAAGGAGGACGAGCAATTGCAAAGGGAAAACTTATTTTACAGTCATTGTAAAGTAAGTGATAAAGTGTGCAGTCTCATCATTGACGGTGGGAGTTGCACCAATGTGGCAAGCTTGCTAATGGTTGAGAGCTTGGGCCTTCCTACCACTAGACATCCACATCCATACCGTCTCCAATTGCTAAGTGAAGAAGGTGAGGTACATGTTTACAAACAGGTACGCGTTCCTTTTTCAATTGGCAACTACATTGATGAAATTGTATGTGATGTCGTTCCCATGCATGTGACACATGTCATTCTAGGAAGACCTTGGCAATTTGATAAACATGTCACATTTGATGGTAGGGCAAACAAGTACACTCTATTGCACAATGGTAAACGCATGGTCCTGACACCACTCACACCTGCACGAGTGTATGAGGACCAACTTATATTGCAAAGGGAGTGTGAATTGGACCGCCAAAAGAGGAAACAAAAGGCGGCCGATCCTGGCAAATGCTCCACTTCTACAAGTGAGCAATCGACCAAGGGTCAAGCGATCACACCTAGTGTTACACATGACCATTCACTCATTAAACCCACCACTAGGAAGCAAAACATGATCATTAAGGCTAAGGATGTTAGAAAGATTGTGAATTTTGATCAGCCTGTACTTCTCATGATTTGCAAACATGTGCTTTTAGATGTTGTTGAGCTCGATAAGGCATTGCCATAGATTATAGTTACTCTTTTGCAGGAATTCGAGGACGTGTTCCCTGATGAGGTCCCTGATGGCTTACCACCCATTCCAGGGATTGAGCACCAAATAGACCTGATTCCTGGAGCACCACTACCTAACAAACCGGCTTACCGCATGGGTCCTGAGAAGACAAAGGAGCTTCAAAGGCAAGTTGATGGCCTATTAGGTAAGGGTTGGGTAAAGGAAAGTCTAAGTCCTTGTGCTGTGCCGGTGGTACTTGTCCCCAAAAAGGATGGTACTTGGCGCATGTACACTGACTGTAGAGCCGTTAATGCTATTACTGTTAAATATCGTCATCCCATTCCTAGGCTAGATGATATGTTTGACGAACTTGATGGTGCTATTTTTTTCACTAAAATTGATTTAAGGAGTGGCTATCATCAAATTAGGATGAAAGAAGACGATGAATGGAAAATGGCTTTCAAAACTAAACATGGTCTTTATGAGTGGCTAGTCATGCCCTTTGGGTTGACTAACGCCCCTAGTACATTTATGAGATTAATGAACTATGTTTTGCGGCACTTCATTGGGAAGTTTGTGATTGTCTATTTTGATGACATCTTGATATATAGTCGAAATGAGCATGAGCACATGGAGCATTTAAGATTAGTTCTTAATACACTTCGAGAGGCGCGTCTATACGCCAACCTTAAGAAGTGCACCTTTTGTACTAATGAGCTTGTGTTTTTAGACTATGTTGTGAGTTCATAGGGCATCAAAGTAGACGAGTCCAAGATTGAGACCATCAAGCAATGGCCAACTCCAACATCCGTCCCTAAGGTGCGCAGCTTCCATGGATTGGCGCAGCTCCCATCCGTCCATGAGCGTTATAGTATGAAGAAAGAGCTAGACGAGGGAATTGTGACTGAAGAGGTAAAATTCGAGAGAGTTGAAAAGGAGAAAGAGGTTGATAATAATGAGAGGGAAAAGTCAGCTATTGAGCATGAGAAAGAGATTAAAAATTCTAAGAGTGAGCTGATTGTGAGAAAGGATGTGAGATCATACATTTTTTCTAATGATCTTAACTCTACGTTGTTTAGTGTTTCTACGTTTATGCAGGTTAAGCAAGGAAAAATTGAGTTGATCTTGGCATGTTCTATTCCTAAATCCATTGGTGAATATCAAATTTTTCATGGAGTTTGCATCTTAAGTGTTGTATCTCTTTGTCATCCATTGATGTTCAACTTCAACCATGAGCCTGATTTGCTTATTGGGAGGAATAATGAAGTTTCAAAGGGAGTTTCTGCACTTGAAACTTGTTATAAACTTCCTTCTTATTTCGTTGGTGATAATTCTTTCCTCATCGTTCCAAATTCTGATTCCTTACAACCTAATTTTATTCTTCAATTTGAAGGTACAAAGGCTACCTATCTCGATCTTGCTCCATTTGTGCAAGATAGGCCATACCAACAACAAATTGCAATGAATTATGTAACTTTGCGCAATCATATTCGGGACTTTTCTAACCTGATTTAGCATCACTATGGAGATCCTTATCTTGTGAATGTGAATGGTAAGCTATCAAGTGATTTTATACCTACAAATGCTAATCGTGTGATTTATTGTGTAGGTCCACATTCGACCATTCTTAACACAAGGCTGATTAGAGAGCTTTGAAGTGGTTGGAGTAAAGCCTTGAGTTTTCCATGGCGGATTGTGAGTATTTTCAAGCTGACCAAGAGACATGTGCACCGAATTACAATAATCATGACGTATGCAAGTATCATTCATTCTAAGAGAGCCAATATGTGGAGCTTGGAGGTGTCATACTGCCAACTCTTGTAGTACCATTCATTTCCAAACACGATTTGAGGACAAATCTTTTTCAAGAGGAGGGGAATGATACGAAATATGGGCCGCTTATGGGCCATGTTTTGGGCTGCAAAAGATTGAATCTTTTAGTAATAGTTAGTAGTTTATTTTTCAGATTTCTATTTTATTTGCTAGGAATAAATTCGGTCCAAGACCTCATGTTGAGTTGGATCCGATTTATATAGTCTAGGCTCACTATTACTTAAGTTGGTTAATTAGCTTTTATTGGGTTATGTTGGGCCAGCTTAAAGCCTTCATTAGGTCGATTATAAGCTGACCATTAGATAGTGGATTTGAGTAGTAGAATCGGCCCAAAGGCCTAGCCTAGCCGAGTTAGGGTTTTCAAGTCACTTTAGGTTTTCAAGTTGTATGGCTATATATAGCCAAGGCAAGAGACCTTCATAATCAGTTTTTGCATTAATGAAAATCGTGAGGTTTTCACTTTCTCTTTCCAAAGAGAGCTTCTTTGAATATTTGAGAATCTTTCTCAAGTTATTCAAGTGAACTTATCAATCAAGCAACTCCTTGGTTGTGGCGTTCCTCTACCTATAGTTTGGTTCGCTAATTCGTTAAGTAGTGGGTTGAGATAATATCAACATTGTTCGCTACTTCGAGGATTAGATTGGGTCAAATTTCCGCTGCTCAAACCGTTGGTGATTGGTTATCTAGATCGTGTCAAGTGAGTATCACATCACACCAGGTAGTGGGTAGTATTAGGGATCTAAAATACCTATCTAAGGGTTTAGAGAAACAACAATACTCTTATTTTCTCATTATCATTATTTTCTTAGAGCTAGAACTGTCAGAGATTAGAGAAGGAAAAGAAACTTCACTGTCAATCAAGCAGACAACTAGGCACCTAAACCTGTAAGTCCCAAACTCACGTTAAAACTTTTCTTTTCAGTCTTATTAGTTCCATTAATTATTTTAAAGATTTTACGGATATGTATATTACGTTATATAAATATATGCTTGTATGAAAGATTTAGAAGGATTCATATCTAGATTAGTAGGAGTAGGGTATTAAATTTTAATTATGGGATGAATAGGGTCTACCCAAATCTATTGAAAAGTTTTTTTTTAAAAAAAAAGAGGGGCAGAGCAGTGGCGATCGCTGATGCTATTGTGGTTGTGCGCGTTGCTGAAGCTTCAGCTTTAACAATGTAACAACAACAACAAAAAAAAAGAAGAAAGGTCCCTCACTAGCATTTGCTAGCGACATTGACTGGATAGAAAGGTTGGCCGAAAGGAAAAAAAAAAGGGGGTCGCTAGCAAGTGCTGGCGACAGTGACCTAATTGGAAAGGTTGGCCAAAGAAAAAAAAGGGAAAGCAAATGAGGGTCATCAGACCTTCCTCTTTTAACTAGCCAGAAGGGTGGCCAAAGGGCTGGCCAATAGACGGAAAAAACCTTTTAGAATTAATAAAAAAATCCTAATAATATTAATAGAATTAAAAAAATGGCAAGTATATTTGGGGCCAAGAATATAGTATGGGTTTAGTGAATGTTCAATAGTTAAATTTTAGGTATAACTAGCCCACCTTTTTTTGGACTAACATGAGAATTAAATTTCAAGACCCAACCTAAAATAAGTGTGGGTTTTAAAAGATTTAGTCATTTAGGCTTATGCTTATTTAATTAGGTCTAAGATATTTAGGTATAAGTCTAGAACATTTTAGTGGCTCGCAACTTCGGAAGGCGGTGGTTGCCCGCCATCAGCAGTTTTGGCGCTTGATGAAATGGTGGCATGTAATGGTTCCACTCACGCTCGGCTTTAGTGGGTTTTTAAGGAAGCCCAGAACCTTTGTTCAGGAAATATGCCAAAGGGAAATTGCTGGTGGAAGGCTTCTAACTCTAGTAACTACAAACATTGACTTTAACTGGGGAAACTGTTCAGCTAGGGGCATGATTGTTGTGAATAGGATCTCTATCCATAGGATGATATTTGGGAGTAGTTTTTGTGATCCCATTTCCCATCATTTTAATGTAAGCTCAAGTGCTCATGTCATAATATCTGGTTTTTGGGTTGGACCAGACATTGAGGATGGATGGGGTTCTGTAGAAGCATTTGTACATCAAATATATTGATTAATCTATGTAAGGTTTTCTTATTTCTTGGGCTCTTAAAAAAAACAAAAAAAAAGTCTAGAACATTTTAATCTACCATTAGTATATTAAGTATACAATATAAGATAGGTCTGAGATTTCTTTTAAATGCTTAAAATAATAACAATAATAATAACAATATAGATATAGATGAAATAAATTAAAGATATAAATGAAAATAAAATAAAAATATAAATACAATTGGAATAAACTAAGATAATAATTATAATAATGAATCAAGATATATATGTACATATATACATAAATAATAATAATACCTACATATGCGCAAAAATGAAAGTAAAGCAAAAGATAATAGTAACTAATTAAGAAATATATATAAATGGTAACAAAATAAAATAGTGATGGCAAGAACAATAACAATAATGATGAATAATAATAAAATAATAATAAAAATATATATGCATAGCCAGATAATAGTCAAGATAATAAATATGATTATGAATAATTATTTTCTTTTAAATTAAGAAACTTTACAAAAAGGGAAATTTCCAAAAATAGAAACTTTCCAATATAGGGAACTTTCCAAAAATAGAAACTATCAAATTTAGGAAAACGCTGTTAGGGTTCATATAATGGTCTAGACATGAATCTTAAACTTGCTCAGAGTTTGTATATTTATGCATATAAGAAATATCAACTAGTTAGGAAACCTATGCATTTGATAGGTACGACACAAGTTTAAAGGATTTAAAGTAGTTTCACTCGAGCAGCTAGACAAAGGTAGATAACACTTACCCTTCTGAGATTTCAAAAGTTCAAAATGAATTTTTTTTTGTTAATCATAGTTTGATGTGTTAACTTGAAATGTACTTGACTAAATGATTTATTTGAGTATTTATGCAAGTTCTATTTTTGCTATACATGTGACGCCCCCACCTCTCCCGAGGGCGACCCCTAGTGTATCAACGGGGCGCCTGCCCAACTCTCGTCAGGACTCACGCACTCATTCTAGCTTAATAAAGAACCACAACTCAACCATAGACTTAGGATTAAAGAAATACTTCGAATATACAAGTCAAATTCTTCTAAAGCTACCACATACTATTACAATCCAAAATCCCAAATATAACAAAGTTTACACTTCAATTGTCTCAAATATCATACAAAAGGTTTATTAACTTCAACCAAAAACTGCTAGTCTAGAGTTTTCCAACTTTCACTTTCAAAACCGGTTAAGAAATAACAATTTAAGGTGAGCCAATGCTTAGTGAGGCCAAAAAAATCAAGCAACAAGCAAGTAGCACGAACCAAATCAAATAGCACATTCAAAAGCGATTTAACATGAATTTCATATAAGTGAACAGGTAGGAAGTAAAACACAAGTAGAAAGGATACAAGAACTCTCAGGAGCTATTCCCACGTTACGGCTGGTTCAAGCCATCTTTGGTTGACTCTCTGTCAGTTCAAGTAGCAACATGTCCGTAGAGCTCCACTTACTTCCTCCATCCACCATATTACCCTCTCAGATCCGGAATCAAACAAGCACGAGGTGGCAATACTATTCAAGTATGCCAAGGAAGATCTCAAAAGATCAAACTATAAAATTTCCCATGGTTCACCAAGCTTCTCGACCAAGCTTTTGCCGGTTTCAGTTACGAGGTTAGTCAATGGGCTGGGCGTCCCGACAAGTATATTTGGTCGATAAGACAACACTCCAATCGACTTAGAATCGATCATACCACTGAGTCGGGATGAGAGGTACCTCTCACCCGAATTGGATGTGGTACATGCTGCCGCTCAGTGCTCACGAGTAAAAAGCATGTTCGAGTACAAGTTCAAGTCACACAAATTCATGTAACAAGTAGCGAGTATTCAAGAGAGAGAGAGATGACGAGGGCGATAAAGTACACTCTCGCCTCGGCAAGTTTACAAATCACAAGAATCACATAGCACTTGTACATGTATTATTTCACTCAAAGCAATATGAAGCATGCACTTGACACTCACCAAAATCGAGCAAAACAAGAGCAAAAGCAAGAGGTCAAACGAGCTCCTCGGTGTCCACGTGATCACCTCAGACATGCACAATCACGGTTACCTAAGTATTCGACCAAGGCTAATAAGAAAAAATAACCCTTGCTACCCACGCTCAAGAGCCTCAAGCTCAAGTCATATTAAAAGAGAAATTTTCTCACTTAATCACTAAAATAATATTCAAGGAGAACTCGAAGTTCCACTTTCGAGTCAAGTCATGGCAAGAACTTTCGATTTTAAAAGAGAAGCACAACGCTTCATTTTTTACGCGAAAATCGAGGAAAGGAAAAAAATGTTTTCATATTTTAAAACTTCTAATCCTATGCCCAAGTTTTAGAATATTAGTGAGCGTTCACTTTTCTAAAATTATGAAGTCAAAATCCATCAAAAGCGTCACTTATTTCATAGTATATATTGGAGCCAAAAGCTCCATGTTTCAAATATGAAGCTAGTGAAATTTCTCAAGAATTACTCTAGCTAAAACGCTCAATTTATGGTTCATTTTCATGGAAACCAAGGGCATAAGACTAGGAGGTGAAAAATCTTATTTCGAAGCCAAGGGAAACCAACTAGTTTCGCTTGAAGCTTGACCAACTTCCAAACAATCAAGCTTTCCGATCCAATTCAGAGAAATCTCATGTGCTCAATGAAATCCATTTCTCAAGTATGAAATGGGGTGAAAATAATTAAAAAGGTTAGGCTTGAAACCCAGAAAATGTTTCCAAGCCATTTTTGAGTTTTTGTCACTTTATAAGGAGAATTTCAGTTTTTGTAACATTCTTTGAAAAATCATAACTTGAGTTTCATAAGCCAAAAAATCACAAATCTTATATCGTTGAAAAATAGACTCAATGAACTAAAACTCTTTAGAAGACACTTCTACCAGATTCAAATCAGAAACCAGTCGAATGTTAGTTCCAAATTGCTGCTTCAGTAAAAATAAGGCAAAACAGTCTTGAATTTCAGTGAACTTTGAAAATTCATCAAAATTCATAGGAATCGAACTAGCCCTTGAAATTTATACCACTAAAAGAACTTTAAGTCTAGTTTCAAACGCAACAAACAGAACTCAATTTGGATTTTTCTACACTAAGATACAACAGTTTTTCATAAGCTGGTTTTTGAAACTTGAAACACGAAAATTCCAGCAACCTACTTGTGAAACCTTTCTCTTTTCCTTTCGTTTAATGCCTTCTTAATTGCTCCAATCAAGGTGCATTTAAGGCCATCGTTTTACCAAGATTTTAGCTCAAGAAGAGGTTCTAAAAATTGAAAATTTCTGCTCAACTTTCGGCCACGAGTACGGCCTCAAAACCAGAATTTTTGAGCTCCAAGTTTGCAGCTAAATTGGGGCGTTTAAAACCAGAAATTTTAGTATTGGAGTTAAAATGAAGCTCTAAAACCTGAAATTTTGTCCTCAAAGTCTCGGCCAACAGGTAGCTTTAAAACCTGAAATTTTAGCTGTGAGGACTTGCAAAATTCCTTATATTTTTCGTAAAAATTCCCTTTTATTTGGAAATGATTACTTTATAATAGCCTTACTACCCAATCACCCCACAATAAGTGCAAATGAATATAGAATTAAGGGTTTTCCCTTTTCGTTTTCAAGTTAGCGCGAATTAGGGTTTTTACACCTATCCGTAGTGTGACTATCCGGTACGGAGGGTGGATCAAATTTGGTGATTAAGAGTGAGTTTTAGATGATATTAAGTGTGTGATTAGAAGTGATAATAATAAGTTAGTAAATTATAAGTTAAAACCCTAGTAGACGCGATTTAAGGAAAATCGGCTCCAACCGACGGGTATCGTTCGCTACTGATTGGCTAACGATTAAACCCACCATTTGACCACCATTTTTATCAAGTTAATCTCATTGTTATTGGAGCTTAAATATCAGCTCTAAAGCTAATCAAGGGGGCTGAAATATTTGACCTTAAAAACCCAAGGAAAAGAAAAACATTGAGATGTGATCTTGTGTGGACAAGTGGTGACCATCCAAGAACCTTTGACCCAAACTATGACTAAGCCTTAAAACCATCTTGGAGCTTCATTCTTCTTCATTTTTTTCAGCTTGTGCCCGAAACCTTGAGAGAGAAAATACAAGGAAAGGAAACTCCATTATGATCTTGTAGCTTAGTGTTTGTGAGTGAAAAATAAGATTCTAAACCGATTAAATCTTTCTTTGAGCACTTGGAAAGTTTGGTGTGCAAAAGGTTTACAAGGAGAGGTGGTGGATAACTCTTCCATGTATCTTTGAGAGGTATATTGGCTGCCCATCACATTTATTTCCCTTAATCTTGTTTAATCTTGTTTAAGTTGAGTAGTAACTTGTAATCTTGCTTGTGATGCCTAATTCAAGTGATTTTGATGATTGAGGTGATGAATTTTGAGTTAGGATTTTGAATGGTTCACTTATAATTCTTGTGTTTGGATGGTATATGGTGTATATAATCTTGTATAGGAGGTTGTAGTAGTGATTTAAGCTAGAAATGTGAAGTTATACCTTGAACTCCTTAAATTCCAGAAATGAAACTCTTCACTGCCCTGTCCTGGCTGGTTCTGTTTGACCATGAGGGAGGCTGAATTAGGCTTAGAACAAAACATGAAAGTTGTATAGAATAATATTTTATAGCTTCTTGTAAAATTTCAGCTCAATCCAAGCACTGTATCATGTGAAAATAGAAAAATACCCCTGACTGCCATAGGTAGAGCTTTGTGGCCAATTTTGACATTTCACCAATCTGACCGCGTCTGTTCACCCTGATCCGTACTGAATTAGCGTTTGGCCAAAACACAGAAATTGTAGTTCTATGTCTTAGCTTTCCAATGGCCCTGAAAACGTCTTAATCGGACTTCAGTAACCTGAGTTATTGTCGTTTACGCATAGTGCGGTTAACTAGGCAAATGTGAGATTCTGGTTATGTAATTTGAAATTTTGACCTAGATACACTACGAACTGGACTGAATAGTCTTCATCAAAGTTGTAGGCCATTATCTTAGCTTCGAAATGGTACAAATTTTACCCCAATCCGATAAGTGTATCTTCGGTTGTGTCCGTTCCGCTAAGCGACATCAAATCTGTCTTTTGTTTCTGACTTAAATTTCATTTCTGGACATTTTCCTAGCTTGAATTTGTACTTGTACGACTTTGACCCTATTGAACGGCTATTGAAATGAGATTATTTTGTGTGTGACTTTGGGACTGATTGAGGAAAAGAATGAAGCCATAAATGGCTGAAAAATAGGTAAATACAAAGGGTGTGCCGCCCAAGAGCGAATACCACTTGAATCATTGAGGATCTTTGCGTCCTCTTTTATCGAGATATATAAGTTAGAACTTGGCCGAACTTGTACCCTTAGGAAATGAAATAACGACTACTAAAAATATGTCTTCCTCGTTCTTTCGACTCAAAAGGGGATTTCCAAGTATAATTGCTACAAAATTTCACAGTTTGAAAAGCGAGCAAGTGTTTCACGAATATTCTCCAAACGAATTTCAATTACTTGATTCTTATTGAACGAAATGTTTAAGTTTCGAACCTTAGTCGCTTTTCAAAGTTCTTAAACAAAGTTTTATCGCAGATTTGGACTCCAAACCCGGAGTACAACCCATACGTGATCACTAGAGGTACTACATTTTGGTGAGTGCTTCCAAATATCTGATTGAACTTGACATTTGTGTTTAATACTTGACCAATGTAATTACATGATATATATAAGTGAATTGATAGGGCAAGAGTGTACTTTATCGCACTTGCCCTAATGTGATTTGTTCTTGTTCATCGATTGCAATTGACTTGCTATATATGCATATGAATTGTATCTTGCCTGGAATTCTAGAAACCCTGTGGCTAGTTAGTCGAGTTGAGTCGGCAAGGGCCTGGTCGATTAGATAACGAACCCTGGGTAGTTAGTGATGTCGAGTGGAGTGTTATCTCCTCGACTAATCGGTATACTCGAGTATTAGCACCAGTGTTTATTGTGGAGTTCGGGCCCGATAAGGGGTTTGATCGGTGGACGGAGATTGGAGTTAAGTGGTGTTCTACTGGACTAGTTTCTCACTTGAAAGTTGACGGAGTGTCAACTACCAATCGATCAAGCTATGGTGGAGCCAATATAAGAGCAATTGTATCCTTACATGTGAAATGCGGAATATTGATTGTTTGGCTATATGAAGTACTGTTACTCACTTCTTGACTTGTTTTGCTCGCTATTTCACTATTATGCTACGTTTACTTTATTTGGTGGACAATTTGATATTTGGAACATCACTGAGCTTTAGCTCACTCCATTAATTTTGTTTTCCTTACAGGGTACGAGCGAAGCGTGAGGCGTGTACAGACTAGCGTAGTCTAGTTACTTTGAATTGTACTCACGCTAGCACCCGAATAGGGTTGTGTGTACTTGAATTGTAAACCCGTTAATGTATTTGGACATGTATGAACCTTGTAGTTGGATCTGAGTAGTGTTGTATATATATTAAGCTGAAGGGATTGTGTTCTTTATTTTTCTATGTTTGTAAGTTATTTTCGCGAGCTTTACGTGAGTGAGTCCTGGCAGGAGCTGGGCAGGCGACTCGCTAAACCCTAGGGTACGCCCTAGGGGGAGGTGGGGTCGTCACAGGTGGTATCAGAGCCTAGGTTTGAATTGATCTGGGTAGCTCGAGTGATTTATACTTGCTATGCCTTGGTTATAGTTTGGTTACGATAGGCTAGGGTGTCGCACTTGAGAATAGGCCCTTTGCCTCGATTTTTATGTCTAATTTATTTCTTCTTGTAATATTACTTGTAATGTAGAGGATGGCGGGTACAGATGCTGCTAGGGGTGCTGGGCCATCTCAGCCCGTGCCTACTGATGAGATACATCTCGAGGGACCCGTATGTCGCGTACTGACCTACCAGGAGAGCCCCGGTGGGCCTGTGTGTTGGTGGTCCCCGGCACGTAAGATTCGGCGCTGCGACTGTTGGAAGACCTATTCCTACCCCGATCGGGAAGTTGTTGCAGTGGATGATGAGCGGAGACAATTGGGTAGCGCCAATCATCGGTGCCAGACGGAGATAGAGCGTCTCCAGGCAGCCCTCCGAGTACAT
Organism: Coffea eugenioides; assembly: GCF_003713205.1. Taxonomy (NCBI): domain Eukaryota; kingdom Viridiplantae; phylum Streptophyta; class Magnoliopsida; order Gentianales; family Rubiaceae; genus Coffea; species Coffea eugenioides. The sequence continues at coordinate 47,449,892 of NC_040036.1, read as the reverse complement.
AGTGCTAGGATCCGAGAGCTTGAGACTTCAATTCTGGAGGAGCAGGAGCGGACTAATGCCTTTAGGGAGCAGGCTCAGGCGACTACTGGTCGCCTTGTACGAGTAGTCGGAGATGTCCGAGACCAGACCGACCGTATTCTGACCGAGTGCGGGGCTCTAGTGGATGATGTGGTTCAGGACTTGGCCGAGGAGGGCCAAGGGCAGGCGGTCCCTGGTGCTTCTGTGGAGGAACCGGAGGAGGACCCCGAGAATGATCCAGAAGAGGATCCGGAGGAGGAGCTGACTGCACCTGCAGAGTCAGTTGGGTCGGCATCTAGCTAGACCTCTCGTTAGGATTTGACCTCTTGTTAGGGTTTAAGAGATTTCGTGAGGTAGTTAGGGATATAGTGGGATGACACGTCGCTTTTGTTTTTAAAATTTGGCGTGTTAAGGTTGATGTATATAGTGCTTCTTTTGTTCTATGTCTCTTGGCTAGTATAGCCTTTGACTTGACCAGGTTGACATGTACAGTACTTTTAACTTGCTATGTGCCTTTTTTTGCTATGTATATAACGGCCATGTTTGTTTTGAATGTGTTTTATTGTCTCTGCTTTATGATTTGAAAATGTTTTATCCGAGCCATACCTTATTTTGCTTATATTTATATAGTTGGCTAGTCAAGAATCATGGAGGGTAGAAGGAGTCTAGATCAGGAGGACGTGGCTCTAATCACAGGCGAGAGGCTAGACAGGCCCAAGAACCAGTGCAAGAACCGAGAGTGGAAAGAAGTGGAACGGCAGAGCCGCAACCTGGACCCCGAGTGGGAGGTGAAGATCAGGTGGCGACGGCGATCCAGCAAATGACTAATATTCTTGCTCGTTTAGTAGAGCAACAGGGTCAAGCCCCTTTGAACCAACCAAGGGATCCCGATTTGGGACAGGATAGAGCCCTCGAGAGATTTCAAAAGTTCTCTCCTCCTAAGTTCCTGGGAGGACCGGACCCTGAGGGAGCCGAGAGATGCTTAGAGACCATGATCAATATCTTTGCCGCTCTGAACTATGCAGAGGATAGGCAAGTGCAATTTGCTGCTTTTCAATTTGAAGGTCCAGCCAGATCTTGGTGGAATGTAATTAGAGCTAAGTGGGAGAGAGAAAGAACCGCATGGACCTGGTTGAACTTCGTGCGGGAGTTTAACGAAAAATGCCTCCCACCTATCGTCCAAGAGAAGAGAGAGGGTGATTTTATTAAGCTTCGGCAGGGAACTTTGAGTGTAGCTGAGTATGAAACCCAGTTTATGAAATTGTCTAAATTTGCTCCTGAATTGATAGCCACGGAGCAAAGGAGGATAAGGAGGTTTGTTCAAGGGCTCAATGTGGAAATACAGGAGGCCTTGGCGGCAGCTCAGATCAATACTTTTACTGAGGTTTTGGAGATGGCCCAGAGAATCGAGATTGCCAGGGCGCAAGTGGGAAGTTTTCATGCAAAACGAAAAGGGGCGCCTAGTGGATGTCAAAGGCCGGTACAGAGTGATCGAAGCATACCACCCCCTAAAGCAGGTCGTGGTGTTGGGGATAGAAGGTTTACGGGTACTTCGAGGGGAGGTACGCCGAGGAGAGGCCAAGGTGGAAGGGGACAAGGGAGAGGTGGTCCACAGGGGGGCCAGACCTCCACTCCTCGAGTAATGTGTGGATATTGTGAAAAATCAAACCATACTGAGGAGAATTGCTGGAGAAAGGCTCGGAAGTGCCTAAGGTGTGGAAGCACGGAGCACTAGATCGCTAACTGCCCGCTAATCAGCGATACTCAGTCGACTGGAAAATCGAACCCGAAACCGACCACCGTAAGAGGGACCAGGTCGAGGGTACCAGCCAGGGTGTATTCGTTGGACCAGCAATCGGTACCTGAGCCGACGAAGGTCGTGGAAGGCACGGTTCCTATTTTTCATCGTTTAGCCAAAATTCTGATAGACCCTGGTGCCACTCATTCTTTTGTTAGCCCTACATTTATGCTTGGAATTGACATGAAAGTTGAAAGGCTACCTTATGATTTAGAAGTAAGAACACCTACGGGTAATCAAACTTTACTTGCGAATGAGGTGTATAGAAATTGCGATATTTGGATTGGTGAGCGGAAATTAGTAGTCGACCTCATAAGTCTAGCCATTAAGGGGCACGATGTTATTCTAGGCATGGACTGGCTAGCTCATTATCATGCTCAGGTAGATCGTAGGTTGAAGGTAATTGAGTTTTACATACCAGGGGAGGCAACTCTAAAGCTAGACGTGAGGGGTATGTTAGCCTCATCTGCGCTCATTTCGGGAATAAGGGCTAGGAAATTGCTTTGTTATGGGACACGTGGTTATTTAGCTTTTCTAGTTAACACCCCAGGAGAAAAGGTTAAGCTGGAGGACATGCCGGTGATTAGTGAGTATCCGGACGTAGTTCCGGAGGAGTTGGGTCATTGCCACCCGAAAGAGAAATTGAATTTAAGGTTGACCTAGCACCTGGAACTACTCCCATTTCGAAAACCCCTTATCAAATGGCACCCGCTGAACTTAAGGAGCTAAAAGTTCAATTGAAAGACTTGCTAGAACGGGGGTTCATACATGAGAGCGAGTCACCGTGGGGAGCTCCAGTGTTATTTGTTAAAAAGAAGGACGGGAGTTTAAGGTTATGCTTTGACTATCGAGGTTTGAATGCAGTAACCGTTAAGAATAAGTATCCTTTGCCCCACATCGATGAGTTGTTTGATCAATTACAAGGGGCGGTGGTGTTCTCTAAGTTGGATCTTCGACAAGGATATTATCAATTGAGAATTAGAAAGGAGGATGTGCCAAAAACGGCCTTTAACACTCGATATGGGCATTTCGAGTTTGTAGTAATGCCTTTTGGCTTAACTAATGCCCCAGCGGCATTCATGGATTTAATGCATCGAGTGTTTAAACCCTACTGGGATAAGTTTGTGGTGGTGTTTATTGATGATATCCTAGTATATTTGAAGACAAGAGAGGAGCATGAGCAACATTTGAGGATAGTTGTGAGGACTCGCAAATTTCTTATATTTTTCTCAAAAAAACCCTTTTATTTGGAAATTATTCATTTATTATAGCCCTACTACCCAATCATTCCATAATAAGTGCAAATGAACCTAGAAAGTAGGGTTTCACTTTTCGTTTTCAAGATTGGAGCAAGTTAGGGTTTTCATGTTTTTCCATAGTGTAATTATCCGGTACGGAGCGAGGATCAAATTTGGTGCTTAAGAGTGACTTTTAGGTGAGAAATAATATGTGATTAGGAGCAATGATAAAAAGTGAGTGAATAGGAAGAAAAAACCCTAATACGTGCGATTTAAGGAAAAACGGCGCGAACCGACGGGTACCGCACACTACCGATTGAACGCACCACTTTGTGACGGCCCCACCTCCCCCTAAGGCAAACCAAAGGGTTTAGCGGACCGCCTGCCCAGCTCTCGCCGGAACTCACTCACTTACTACATTCCTCAAGTAAATTACAAGGTACAACTCAAATAATACATCCAATTCTCCAAAAATTACATATCATAAGCGAAGCGGAAACTAGTTCTAAGCGTAGAATGTAGATATTCGTCCGATTCAATTCCAAATATTTATACAGGCCCAAAAGTACATAAACCAAAACCAAATCTAAACTATACAAGATGTACGCCATCCAGCCACACAAAGATCCAAATACAAGTTCCTCCTTTACTTCGATCCCTGTGGGGAGAAGAAGATAATAGGGGGTGAGCTAGAAGCTCAGTGAGTGACCAGTAAAATCAACAGCCAAGTATATTTCACAAAAAAGCATTGATATGATGTCATGATGCAGTAATCCAATGTTCATTTATTGCTCATGTGAGCCAGTGAAGTTCTTGTACTTAAATATCCAACGCTCGTTTAGATCAGGTAACCGTGAAACAGAAGTAAGGAGCCATCGTGCTCCAAAGAATGTATAAACAGTAGTGGAGACATTGGTTCTAAGCGCAAGACTTTCCAGGAACTCATTGGAGCCAAATTATGTCATGGCACACATCCAAACCCAAATGATATGCAATGGAGTAATAAATGCAAGAATTAGTTCAAAAGTAACTTTGGAAATAGTTGAGGGATCACTCACCAACCACGACTCACGAACCTCATCCATCATTTATTATTGTCTTGCTCAAGTCCAAGCCCTAGATCACAAATGGAAATAAGGACTAAAACGATCAAAGCGGAAAAATAGTAAAGGAATGCATCGGGCGTGCGCGGAAATGAAAATGGTACAAAATGGGTTACACGATTTTGCCCATAACTGGAGCTGTGGTTATCAGATCAAAATGTACTAGGTAGTGTCTCGAAGCTTAGACAAAGAGTTACAACTTTCATGAAGACACCTCAACCTAGTTTTTAGTGTATCCAAGTCAAATTTGCCAAATATAGAACTAGAACTCTAAAGAGCTACGGTAGTACCGAGCATAAGTTTTCGAATTGTCCTAAAACTTCTAAGGGAAAAGGAAATTCTCAACTACCTGCTAAATCCACTGCAAAATCAGTCGAGTGCCAGAAGGAGTGATTAATGCTAATGATTGTAAGAGGAACCCAAGTAGTAGAAACTCTATGAGTAGGGGTAAATCTGACTCCACTCGACAAATAGGGATCGTAGTTTTACCCTAGCATGGACTGGCACTTTTAGAGGTTATAATCTTTTGTATAGGGGATGACATCCTTTTGTTGTATATTGCGACTTAGCACATTTTGATCTTGTTGTTTCCTTTTTCTTTTGAATTGGTTTGAGGAACTTATTATAATTTAGTGTAACCATTGTGATCTTTTTGGCATATGAAAATCTACCTTGCTTCTAATTGATTTTACGGTTTATATGTATATGTAATTTATTGTTCCACCCCTCTAGACCTGTAATAAGATCATGAATGGCACCTGAGAATAGTTAAGTTCTATAAGTGTGAGTTTTGAAAAGGGAGAATTAAAAGTGATGAAAATTGGTCACAGGAGGAGAAAGTATTTGGGGTTATTCATAAATCAGAGTATGAATTTCGAGGACGAAATTCTTTTTAAGGAGGAAAGGATGTGAGGACCCGAATTTTTACTTATTTTAATCTTATTTTAATGGCTTAATTAATTATTTATCCACCCGTTTTCTCCAAATAATTTATTTCAACCATTTTAAGTCCATTCATGTGGAACAATGTCTTCCTCATGTTTTTAAAACGTCCCGTTAGCACATTTAATTTTCAGAGGTTCGTTTAAGTGAGAATAGTGAATGCGCATTTGGAGACAATAATCGATTCGAGGATACAATAAGTTTGAAAAATTGGAGACTTGTACATTAGTCTTGAAATAGGTATTTTTATGTTTAAGTGCTCAATTATTAGCTAGTGATACTATCGTTATAAGAATTTCTTGAAAATTCCACTTCATCGCGCACAAATCGGAAGAACGCGTTTTTACGCGCGCAATTAATTGAGGGACTTAAGACCATTATTTTTAGACCATTGAGAGTGAATAATAATAGTATGAAAATAAGTGAATTAGAGGTATAGTGCACAAGTGAAACAAAGTCGAGAGGAATCGAGCACGAAACGCGCGCGGGGAGAGGGTTGACTTTTGAACGAATCGTAGCCACACATTAAAGCTTCTCTTGGAAGCTTCATTTCAGACCAAAACCTCTCTCTCTCTTCTGGCTGGCCACCCTCAAGAAGAAAACAACCAAACAACCAAATTGTTCAACTTTTCCTTCATCAAATCTTCACCATTTCATCTCAAATTTCACCTACACTTAGCTAACCACTTGGAGACCACCTCAAGCTAGGAAGAGAGCTTGCTTTCTTTCCACGGTTTTGTTGAGCTTCAAGGGGTTCAAAATTCTGCTTTGTTCATCAAGAGAGGTAAACCACGATCAACTACAAGAATCTTAGTTTATGAAGACTATCTTGCACTTATAAGCTTATATAATCATGTGGGTAGCTTTATTTATGTTGGAAAATTGGTGTGTGGGCTCTATGAACTCCCACTATGGCTTGATGGACTGATTTGTTGTGTTTTGATGTTATTAATGTTGGATTAGTGTTTAATCTAGTGGAAATAGGTTGTATTGTTGAAGGAAAACTCAAAGGAAGTGATGAGGGAAATTTTCCCATTTCTGCCCCTGTACATGCCGTGGCCCTTAGAGCAATGTTTTATAGTTCTAATGACTTGTTTATGATGTATACATGTTGTGTGGGTTGTGTAGAAAGTTTCATCAAAAAATTTCATGATTTGGTTGGCCAAATGATGTGTTTTCGGAAGTCAGCAAAAACTGAAAATTTTCTCATAACTGCTCTGGCAGTGTTTTTGTTTTGGCTATAACTTTTTTCTCCAACGTCAAAATCAAGTGTCATCTATGGCACTTGAAACTAGACATTCCCACCTTTCCAACGGTATAAAATGTACATCCTGGTTCCACCTGAGTAGTCCATACCAATCGTTTGAACATGACTGTCCTGTTTCGCGTCTACACTGGGAGCTCTGTTTTGAGCAGCGAATTGGTGCTCAAATATGAGCTAGCCGTGGACAGATTTTGGAAACAATTTCTTCTAAGAAATTGTATCTTTATGAATCTGTTTTTGAACGCCACTGACCACGCTCGATTCCAAGTTGAATTGAGTGAGTTGAGGCCGAAATCCAAAACTGACTCAATGATTTGAAACCCTCTTTTTGGCTAGTAAATGTCTAAATCTTGATTGGGACTTGTTGTTTCGAAATTCTTGGTGTCAATCACCTACCAAATGCATCTTGGATGTTTCTTAGACATTACCTACACAAAGGGACCATGTTTGAGACATTTTTATTGGCCAAACGTTTTGAAAACGGAAAACTCATGTACAAGGCAGATTTACCTCAGAAATTTGGAAACTTTGGTGATCTGGTTAACCAACTTTCCGTGCGTATTTTTCCATGAAAATTGATAGAGGAATAGCTCTTGTATGGTAGGGTAATATTACCAAATTTGGTGCCATTCCAAGTCCTTCTCGATGCCCAACAGATGTCCCAAAGTCTGCTTTTCAAATCTGGAAAACTTTTCCTTTTTTCTTGGCCGAATGGTCAAATCAGATTTGGGGAGTTATATTTCAAAAATTGTGATGTTCATTACCTTTAAATTGCTTAGTGGATGTTTATGGACTCTTGGTTTCGAAAATGGAGTGATTTAGAACTGATTTCATTGCACAAAATGTTTGCAAGCAAAAGAAAAGTGAGAAGGCAGATTAGCCTTGAAATATTTCTTGAAATTTGGTTGTTTTAATGACTGCCTTCCCGTGGGAATTTTTGCATGAAACTTGGTAGAAATTCTGTTCACACATGGAAGATTTAGTGTACCAATTTTGGTGTATTTCTAATGCCAAATCGATGGCCAAATGATATTTTCCAAGATAGTCTTTAAATCTGGAAAATGGCTGAACAGTTTGCAAAATGTGACCAACTTTGGACTGATGTCTCCCGATGCTCAAAACTCCGATTCCTGTTCCGCCTGTTCTGTTTTAAACTATGATTGTAACTCTAATTGATTTCCAAATTTTAGAAGCAGTTCGCATTGTGTGAATTTTGTCGAATTTCCAAACTTTGCCGAAAATCAACCCAAAACTGTCTTAATGGTCCAAAACAGCCAATTTGAGCCATATTTCGAATGTCATCCATTTGGAATCATGGAAAAGTGTCTTCTAGGAACTTTTAGTACTTTGGATAAAGGGAGTCGGCCAACTATTGGGCCTTTTTTCAGTCTTGAGCCATCAAGTTATTGTTTGGATTAGTTACTAGTTGTAGGGCTTGTTGAGTCATGGATTCGGCCCACCTTGTCCAAGGCCTGGCCGAACCTCTATTTCCTTTTTACTAGCATTAGGGTTTCGTTAGTTTGCCTATATAAAGGCTTTCTTTGTAAGCATTAAGGGTAGACGTTTTATGAATAAAATTACTTAGTTTCTTCGACTTTCTTCCTTGTGAGAATTTCGAGCTTTACTTGCTTCTAGTAAGGGTTATTGAGCAATCTTGCGTCTTGTCCCTGATTGTTCTACCGGCCTATTCCCTGGAGTATTCACCTTCATCGGAGTCATCGTTCGACCGCCTTTAATCAAATCGTGTCGTCTGTTTGATTCTAGGTCCCACAATCCAAGCGTTGGACAATCTCGCTAGATCCTTGAGCAAACATGCTACGTGTCTCGAAACGTGTTGATCGAGGACCGTATCAACTACCTGCTAGCTTGTCTCGGATTCATGATGTGTTTCATGTTTCTTTGCTTAAGAAATACCATCCGGATCCGACTCATAATTTGCCACCAGAAGATATTGAACTCGATGAGTCGTTAACCTATGAGGAACAACCCATTCGAATACTGGACAGGAAGGTGAAGGACTTGAGAAACAAGTAGATTCCACTAGTAAAGGTTCTATGAAAACACCATGAAGTGGAGGAAGCCACCTGGGAGCTAGAGAAGGACATGCGAGAGAAGTATCCAGACCTATTTACAACTCAATGTATGAATTTCGAGGTCGAAATTCTCTTAAGGGGGAGAGAGTGTGAGAACTTGCAAAATTCCTTATATTTTTCGTAAAAATTCCCTTTTATTTGGAAATGATTACTTTATAATAGCCTTACTACCCAATCACCTTATAATAAGTGCAAATGAATATAGAATTAAGGGTTTTCCCTTTTCATTTTCAAGTTAGCACGAAATAGGGTTTTTACGCCTATCCGTAGTGTGACTATCCGGTATGGAGGGTGGATCAAATTTGGTGATTAAGAGTGAGTTTTAGATGATATTAAGTGTGTGATTAGAAGTGATAATTGTGAGAACCCGTATTTTTCATTTTCTAGGTTATATTTTTTTTTCATGGCTTGTTTTCTGCATTTTCGTGATTAGAAAAATTTCTAGATGAATTTAAGGAGCAGATATAATTTTTAGATGTTTTTTCTAGTATCGAATGGATTTTGAGAAATTAAGAGCGTATAGCGGACGTGGGACCCACTAGTACGAAAAGTTCGGAAAAATTCGACCAACTAGGTTAAGTTTTAGATACTGGAGTTAATTTATCGTGTGTTAAGAGATAAGTAGAGGTTGCAATTTGGATTGATATGAGAGAGACAAGTTAGGTAGGTATTTAATAAAAGGTGACAAGTGTCACTTGGCTATTGGTTGGACCATTTGACTACTATTGCATGTCTTACCAATTGACTTAAATATCTTAAAAATTCACCAAAAATCCCTCATCCTTCTCTTCCTCTTGGCCGAATCTCTTAAGCAAGGAAAGAAAGAAAACTCTTCAAGATTTTGGCTTCCATCTTGCTTCAATCAACTTACTCAACCATCCAACCTTGATTTTGCTCCATAAAACCACTTAAGGAAGTGTTGGTGAGTTGTTGTGTGGAATTATTTGGAAAGCTAAGGTGACCAATAGCTCTCTCTCTCTCTTGTTTTAAGGTAAGTTGTGAAGAACCACCCTCCTCCTTTAATTGATGCTTAAATCATGCTTAGTGGTAGTAGAAGATGCAAGTTTATGGATTAATTCTTGATTTGTGGTTGAAATGATCAAGTTTTATTATTTTTGGGGATTTTTCTGTTTTAATATAAGCATGATTGTGTGGCTATCCATGATGATTGGAAATGGTCTATAATGACTTAAGGAGGTGGGAAAAGTGATTAATTGCAACCAATTTCTGGTTTGGAAGAAATTTCAGAAAACTAGGGTTCTTGAGGGAGCATTCTGTCCGAAATTTTAGGTCCTAGATAGAGGCCGAATTGGCCTTGGCTTAAAACATGAAAGTTGTAGGGAATGACATTTTATAGGTTCCTACAAAATTTCAGGTCAATCGGAGTAGTGTAGAATGAGATAAGTCGAAATTACTATTGCTGTTCTGGTTTTACCCGAATGTAAGAATTGCGCCTGTAATTGGTTGTTTTGGCTGGAATTGCTTCCAAATTGGTTGTTGAGGCCTTCTGATCAAATTTATCCCTGTTTCTTAGCTTTCATATGGTTTTGGAATTTCTGGATTTGGACTTGTAGAGCCTGAGTTATGATGTTTCCGCTAGAATGCGTTTTGGTGAATCTGTTTTACGTTTTTGATGTAGTATCTTGCATTTTCGACCTATTTGCACTCAAAACTGGGTTGAGTGACCTTCTGTGATGTTGTTTCCCTGTCTCTTAGCTTCAAAATGGTGGGTCTTGTACCCTCATCCGATAATCGTAGTGAAATTGGTGCCATTACCGCAAAATGAAAACATAAACTGTTTTTTTTTCAGGGCCAAAGCTAGTTACATTTCTGAAATTTCTGGTTTCCTTTAATGTTTGTATATGCTTATGGAACCCTATTGGGGTCATGTTTGACCTTGGTTTATGACTCGTTATCGAGTCTCATGGTATTTGTTTGCATGTTTTAGGACGTGACCGTGGTGCACAACGTTCTTTTGACGGAAGTGCATGAAACCACATTTGCGAGCTGTGAGTGTTCTATATACGTTTTGTTTCTATGACTATGTGGATTGTTGTGACTATGTGGTTATTTGTGAACATTTGATTAAATGTTAATTGTTTTCTACGATTTCTAAAATGAACTTTTGCTAGGTGAGTGTGTACTTTATCGCACTCGACCTAAATAAATATGAGATTTTTGGTGTTTAAATGTTGAAATATTAGTTGCGCATGAATGTAAGCCTTTTGGCTGAACTGGGCCCTTGCCTTTGTTACCGATTGACTCGAGCCAGAAGCGGACTCGGTCGGGCGATTTGGTGACCTGGGTGCACATTTGGTATACTCGAGTATTACCTTGTAGTCCGGTCAACGTCCGGATGGGTGGAGTCCGGTCAACGTCCGGATGGGGGGAAAAGCCTGGCCAACGTCAGATCGGATTAATGTCCTTGTTCAATTACTTGTTTTGTATATAGAATCTCACTGAGCTTTTAGCTCACCCCTTTAGTTTGTTTTCCTTAACAGGGGAAGGCGAGCAAGGACGAGAGCTCAGTTTAGACTAGCCTAGACTAGTTTTTGGTTTTGTAATGGTTCTCGCCCTAGTGCTTGGCACGGGCTGGATGTGTGGTGAACTGAGAACCTTTGTATATTTGATGTTTGTACTCCCTTTTGAGATAGTAATGTATATAAGTTTTGCGTTAAGTTTTGGATCGTCGTTATATTTATTCTCGTGATTTATTTCGATTTTTAATTGAGGATTGAAGTAAACGAGTGAGTCCTGGCGAGAGCTGGGCAGGCGGCCCGCCGAACCCTCTGGTTCGCCTTAGGGGGAGGTGGGGCTGTCACAGGTGGTATCAGAGCCATATGCCGACAGTTGGGACTTTAAGTCCTTCGTCTGGAAAAGCCCCGAGCCTCTCGTTCGTGAAGAGTCACGAAGCGAAACTCTCCGTAGGGGATGCCCGCGTGCGGGTGGCAAGCTGATAGGTACCCCGTGATGTGACCCTGAGAACTGTCACAGGTGGTATCAGAGCTTAGGCTTCAGATTCCTGTAGTGTATCCTAGGCTTGAAGTTTAGGATGCCAGACTGTGGGATTTGATTTGATTCGATTTGACTTGAAAGTTAAGCGATTGAGGGATAAAACCTATAGCTGCTTCACGTGGTCTCGGCGCGGAGTGACCCTGGACTAAGTGGTGAATAAGTATGAGGGACTAAGTGAAGCTATGAATTGCGAATGTTATAGGCCTTAAATCTTTCTCATGGTATCGGAGGATCATAGATAGGTATGTCAGGTAGGAATTCCGATTGTAGATAGTTTACACTTGGGACTGCAGCTCGAGATGTGAATTATCTTATTTCGGATTCTTGTGCCTGAGTACTCCAGAGTTGAGACGCTGCTAAGTACTTGAGACTTGCATTTTGGGAACATAAACAGGCTTTGTCTGACTAGAATGAGCACAAGAGGACAGGGACATCTAGTTTGGATAGTAAGTGATGTGAGGGACTGGACGGGCTGATACTGGGACGACTTCACCTTTTTCTTTTGATTTACCTGTATACTGTTACTACATGACGTTAGTATACATGTGTGTACATGGTTATCTGTCCAACTTGATATGTATTTGTGTATTTGCTTATCCGTCTTCTTGATATGGCATGTTATGTGCGTATATGTTTATTGGTGTATTTGGAATGCTAGAATTTGTTCCTGTAGTCAATTTACTGTGTTTATGTACTAAGTTACCTTTGGGGAAAAAGAAAAGAAAATAGAGAGGGAAAACATATATATGGACGGGAGACGTAGTCGTGGACGTGGAGCTAGTCGTGGCCATGGAGTTAGGCAAGCTCAAGAACCGAGAGAAGAAAGAGAAACAGTGGCCGAGCAAGAACAGGGACCGAGGGTTGAGGCTGGAGATCAAATGGCAACGGCGATGCAACAAATGACAAATATCCTGGCATGACTGGTAGATCAACAGGGTCAAATGCCAGTGAATCAACCCCAAAATCCTGAGATCGGAGAGGATAAGGCTCTTGAGAGATTCCAAAAGTTTCTACCTCCGAAATTTCAAGGAGGGCCTGATCCGGATATAGCTGAGCAGTGGTTGGAGGCAATGATTAATATCTTCGCGGCTTTTAATTACACGGAGCAAAGACAAGTAAATTTTGCTGTATTTCAATTCGAATGACCAGCCCGCACGTGGTGGAATGTAATTAAGGCCAAGTGGGAAAGAGAACAGACGGTATGGACATGGGCGAACTTTGTAAGGGAATTTAACGTAAAGTATCTCCCACCTTTAGTCCAAGAAAGGAGAGAGGACGAATTTATTGGCTTGCGTCAGGGAACCCTAAGTATGGCCGAATACGAGACCAAATTTACTAGACTATCTAAATTCGCTTCCGAATTGGTGGTTACGGAGCGACGGAGAATAAGACGATTTGTACAAGGACTAAATTTGGAAATCCAGGAGGCATTAGCGGCAGTTCAAGTTAATACGTTTACAGAGGCTCTTGAGAAGGCCCAAAGAATTGAGGATGTGAAAGCCCGAGCAAAAGCCTTTCAAACGCGGAAAAGAGATACATCCAGCAGCACACCTGAGGAATTCGGAGAAAAGACAATGCTCTCCAAAGTGCAAAAAGTGAACCATTCACCTCGCCCACCTTGGACATTAAGAGCATTAGGTGAAAGGTCCATGAAAGGAAGTCAGATCGGATCAAAGGACATTTCTCGAGAAGATCCAACAGTAGCTCCTCGATTGGCCTGTGGATACTGTGGAAAGGCAAATCACACTGAGAATGATTGCTGGCGGAAAGGGGGAAAATGTTTGATTTGTGGGAGTAGCAATCATCAACTTAACAATTGCCCGAAGAAACAGCCACGAGAGGGTAGTACTCAACAAGTGGAAGGAACCAAACCGAAACAAACTCATGAAAGAGGAAACCGCACAAAAGTATCAACACAAGTTTATGCCGTAGATCAGCAACAAGTTCTGGGGTCCTCCGAGGCGACGGAAGGTATGAATTTCGAGGGCGAAATTCTTTTAAGGGGGAGAGAGTGTGAGAACCCGTATTTTTCATTTTCTAGGTTATATTTTTTTTTCACGGCTTGTTTTCTGCATTTTCGTGATTAGAAAAATTTCTAGATGAATTTAAGGAGCAGATATAATTTTTAGATGTTTTTTCTAGTATCGAATGGATTTTGAGAAATTAAAAGCGTATACCGGACGTGGGACCCACTAGTGCGAAAAGTTCGGAAAAATTCGACCAACTAGGTTAAGTTTTAGATACTGGAGTTAATTTATCGTGTGTTAAGAGATAAGTAGAGGTTGCAATTTGGATTGATATGAGAGAGACAAGTTAGGTAGGTATTTAATAAAAGGTGACAAGTGTCACTTGGCTATTGGTTGGACCATTTGACTACTATTGCATGTCTTACCAATTGACTTAAATATCTTAAAAATTCACCAAAAATCCCTCATTCTTCTCTTCCTCTTGGCCGAATCTCTTAAGCAAGGAAAGAAAGAAAACTCTTCAAGATTTTGGCTTCCATCTTGCTTCAATCAACTTACTCAACCATCCAACCTTGATTTTGCTCCATAAAACCACTTAAGGAAGTGTTGGTGAGTTGTTGTGTGGAATTATTTGGAAAGCTAAGGTGACCAATAGCTCTCTCTCTCTCTCTTGTTTTAAGGTAAGTTGTGAAGAACCACCCTCCTCCTTTAATTGATGCTTAAATCATGCTTAGTGGTAGTAGAAGATGCAAGTTTATGGATTAATTCTTGATTTGTGGTTGAAATGATCAAGTTTTATTATTTTTGGGGATTTTTCTGTTTTAATATAAGCATGATTGTGTGGCTATCTATGATGATTGGAAATTTTCTATAATGACTTAAGGAGGTGGGAAAAGTGATTAATTGCAACCAATTTTTGGTTTGGAAGAAATTTCAGAAAACTAGGGTTCTTGAGGGAGCATTCTGTCCGAAATTTTAGGTCCTAGATAGAGGCCGAATTGGCCTTGGATTAAAACATGAAAGTTATAGGTAATGACATTTTATATGTTCCTACAAAATTTCAGGTCAATCGGAGTAGTGTATAATGAGATAAGTCGAAATTACTATTGCTGTTCTGGTTTTACCCGAATGTAAGAATTGCGCCTGTAATTGGTTGTTTTGGCTGGCATTGCTTCCAAATTGGTTGTTGAGGCCTTCTGATGAAATTTATCCCTGTTTCTTAGCTTTCAGATGGTTTTGGAATTTCTGGATTTGGACTTGTAGAGCCTGAGTTATGATGTTTCCGCTAGAATGTGTTTTGGTGAATCTGTTTTACGTTTTTGATGTAGTATCTTGCATTTTCGACCTATTTGCACTCAAAACTGGGTTGAGTGACCTTCTGTGATGTTTTTTCCCTGTCTCTTAGCTTCGAAATGGTGGGTCTTGTACCCTCATCCGATAATCGTAGTGAAATTGGTGTCATTACCGCAAAATGAAAACAAAAACTGTTTTTTTTTCAGGGCCAAAGCTAGTTACATTTCCGAAATTTCTGGTTTCCTTTAATGTTTGTATATGCTTATGGAACCCTATTGGGGTCATGTTTGGCCTTGGTTTATGACTCGTTATCGAGTCTCATGGTATTTGTTTGCATGTTTTAGGACGTGACCGTGGTGCACAACGTTCTTTTGACGGAAGTGCATGAAACCACATTTGCGAGCTGTGAGTGTTCTATATACGTTTTGTTTCTATGACTATGTGGATTGTTGTGACTATGTGGTTATTTGTGAACATTTGATTAAATGTTAATTGTTTTCTACGATTTCTAAAATGAACTTTTGCTAGGTGAGTGTGTACTTTATCGCACTCGACCTAAATAAATATGAGATTTTTGGTGTTTAAATGTTGAAATATTAGTTGCGCATGAATGTAAGCCTTTTGGCTGAACTGGGCCCTTGCCTTTGTTACCGATTGACTCGAGCCAGAAGCGGACTCGGTCGGGCGATTTGGTGACCTGGGTGCACATTTGGTATACTCGAGTATTACCTTGTAGTCCGGTCAACGTCCGGATGGGTGGAGTCCGGTCAACGTCCGGATGGGGGGAAAAGCCTGGCCAACGTCAGATCGGATTAATGTCCTTGTTCAATTACTTGTTTTGTATATAGAATCTCACTGAGCTTTTAGCTCACCCCTTTAGTTTGTTTTCCTTAACAGGGGAAGGCGAGCAAGGACGAGAGCTCAGTTTAGACTAGCCTAGACTAGTTTTTGGTTTTGTAATGGTTCTCGCCCTAGTGCTTGGCACGGGCTGGATGTGTGGTGAACTGAGAACCTTTGTATATTTGATGTTTGTACTCCCTTTTGAGATAGTAATGTATATAAGTTTTGCGTTAAGTTTTGGATCGTCGCTATATTTATTCTCGTGATTTATTTCGATTTTTAATTGAGGATTGAAGTGAACGAGTGAGTCCTGGCGAGAGCTGGGCAGGCGGCCCGCCGAACCCTCTGGTTCGCCTTAGGGGGAGGTGGGGCTGTCACAATAATAATAAGTTAGTGAATTATAAGTTAAAACCCTATTAGACGCGATTTAAGGAAAATCGGCTCGAACCGACGGGTATCGTTCGTTACCGATTGGCTACCGATTGAACCCACCATTTGACCACCATTTTTATCAAGTTAATCTCATTGTTATTGGAGCTTAAATATCAGCTCTAAAGCTGATCAAGGGGGCCGAAATATTTGACCTTAAAAACCCAAGGAAAAGAAAAACATTGAGATGTGATCTTGTGTGGACGAGTGGAGACCATCCAAGAACCTTTGACCCAAACTATGACTAAGCCTTAAAACCATCTTGGAGCTTCATTCTTCTTCATTTTTTTCAGCTTGTGGCCAAAACCTTGAGAGAGAAAATACAAGGAAAGGAAACTCCATTATCATCTTGTAGCTTAGTGTTTGTGAGTGAAAAACAAGATTCGAAACCGATTAAATCTTTCTTTGAGCACTTGGAAAGTTTGGTGTGCAAAAGGTTTGCAAGGAGAGGTGGTGGATAACTCTTCCAAGTATCTTTGAGAGGTATATTGGCTGCCCATCACATTTATTTCCCTTAATCTTGTTTGAGTTGAGTTGTAACTTGTAATCTTGCTTGTGATGCCTAATTCAAATGATTTTGATTATTGAGGTGATGAATTTTGAGTTAGGGTTTTGAATGATTCACTTATAATTCTTGTGTTTGGATGGTATATGGTGTATATAATCTTGTATAGGAGGTTGTAGCAGTGATTTAAGCTAGAAAGGTGAAGTTATACCTTGAACTCCTTAAATTCCAAAAATGAAACTCTTCACTTCCCGGTTCTGGCTGGTTCTGTTTGACCATGAGGGAGGCCAAATTAGGCTTAGTACAAAACATGAAAGTTGTAGAGAATGATATTTTATAGCATCCTGTAACATTTCTGCTCAATGTGAGTACTGTAGCACATGCAAAGACAAAAATACCCCTGACTGCCATAGGTAGAGCTTTGTGGCCAGTTTTGACATTTCACCAATTTGACCGCATCTGTTCACCCTGATCTGTACTGAATTAGCATTTGGCCAAAACACAGAAGTTGTAGTGCTATATCTTCACTTTCCAATGGCCCTTAATCGGACTTCGGTAACCTGAGTTATTGTCGTTTATACATAGTACGGTTAACTAGCCGAATGTGAGATTCTGGTTCTGTAATTTGAAATTTTGACCTAGATACACTATGAACTGGACTGAGTGGTCTTCATCAAAGTTGTAGGCCTTTGTCTTAGCTTCGAAACGGTATAAATTACACCCCAATCCAATTAGTGTATCTTCAGTTGTGTCCGTTCCGCTAAATGACGTCAAATCTGTCTTTTGTTTCTGACTTAAATTTCATTTCCAGACATTTTCCTAGCTTGAATTTGTACTTGTACGACTTTGAGCCTATTGAACGGCTATTGAAATGAGATAATTTTGTGTGTAACTTTGGGACTGATTGAGGAAAAGAATGAAACCATAAATGGCTGGAAAATAGGTAAATACAAAGGGCGTGCCGCCTAAGAGCGAATACCACTTGAATCATCTAGGATCTTTGCGTCCTCTTTTATCGAGATATATAAGTTAGAACTTGGCCGAACTTGTACCCTTGGGAAATGAAATAACGACTACTAAAAATACGTCTTCGTCGTTCTTTCAACTCAAAAGGGATTTCCAAGTATAATTGCTACAAAATTTCACAGTTTGAAAAGCGAGCAAGTGTTTCATGAATATTCTCCAAACGAATTTCAATTACTTGATTCTTATTGAACGAAACGTTTAAGTTTCGAACCTTAGTCGCTTTTCAAAGTTCTTAAACAAAGTTTTATCGCAGATTTGGACTTCAAACCCGGAGTACAACCCAGACGTGATCACTAGAGGCACTACATTTTGGTGAGTGCTTCCAAATATCTGATTGAACTTGACATTTGTGTTTAATACTTGACCAATGTAATTACATGATATATATAAGTGAATTGATAGGGCAAGAGTGTACTTTATTGCACTTGCCCTAATGTGATTTGTTCTTGTTCATCGATTGCAATTGCCTTGCTATACATGCATATGAATTGTATCTTGCCTGGAATTCCAGAAACCCTGTGGCTAGTTAGTCGAGTCGAGCTGGCAAGGGCCTGGTCAATTAGATAACGAACCCTGGGTAGTTAGTGATGTCGAGTGGAGTGTTATCTCCTCGACTAATCGGTATACTCGAGTATTACCACCAGTGTTTATCGTGGAGTTCGGGCCCGGTAAGGGGTTTGATCGGTGGACGGAGATTGGAGTTAAGTGGTGTTCTACTAGACTGGTTTCTCACTTGAAAGTTGACAGAGTGTCAACTACCAATCGATTAAACTATGGTGGAGCCAATATACGAGCAATTGTATCCTTACATGTGAAATGCGGATTATTGATTGTTTGGCTATATGAAGTACTGTTACTCATTTCTTGACTTGTTTTGCTCGCTATTTCACTATTATGCTACTTTTACTTTATTTGGTGGACAATTTGATATTTGGAACATCACTGAGTTTTAACTCACTCCATTAGTTTTGTTTTCCTTACAGGGGTATGAGCGAAGCGTGAGGCGTGTACAGACTAGCGTAGTCTAGTTATTTTGAAATTTGAATTGTACTCACGCAAGCACTCGACTAGGGTTGTGTGTACTTGAATTGTAAATCCGTTAATGTATTTGGACATGTATGAACCTTGTAGTTGGATCTGAGTATTGTTGTATATATATTAAGCTGAAGGGATTGTGTTCTTTATTTTTCAACGTTTGTAAGTTATTTTCGCGAGCTTTACGTGAGTGAGTCCTGGCGAGAGTTGGGCAGGCGACTCGCTAAACCCTAGGGTACGCCCTAAGGGGGGGTGGGGTCGTCACATTAGCTACAAAAAAGGTCACAAAAACCATAAATTTTCAGCACCATTTTCGTCCAAGGAGGGGGGGCTCAAAACTGAAATTTTTACCCTCAATATTCGGCCAACTAGTGGCCTTGAAAAACTGAAATTTCTCTTGCATTTTTCGGTCAACAAGGAAGGTGCCAAAACTAAAATTTTCCACCAAGATTCAAGCACTATAACTCACTTTTCATGCCACCAAAACTGTGACGACCCCACCCCCCCTAGGGCATACCCTAGGGTTTAGTGGACCGCCTGCCCAACTCTCACCAGGACTCACTCACGCGTAACTCAAGAAAGATACCGCGTCCATAGAGAAGAAATGAAACAACAATATCAAACTTAACATATACATTGATGTTCAAATCCAGTTACAAGATTTATACACGCCCAAAACGTTAAAGTATTTACAACCCAAGTAAAATCAACCCTAGTCCGATGTTAGCGGGAGTATAATAGCAAAATCCAAAAAAAACTGGACTACGCTAGTCTATACAAGTCTCATGCCTCGCTCGTACCCCCTGTAAGGAAAACATATGGAGTGGAATGAGCTAAAAGCCCAGTGAGGTTCCAAATAGCAAGTTGACCATTATTTAAAAGTACAAGTATCAACGTAGCATAAGAGCGAGCATAACAAACTCATAAAAGTGAACAATACACTTCAAGTAGCAAATTTCAAAATGAACGAGTGAAAAATTGTTTTCTAAAAGAAACGATAACACTACGAATAACAATCCAGATATAAGGATACCGCTGGCTCTCAGGAGCCAAATTTCCATTGCTTCACCAGAGCTTGATCAAGTATTAGTTGACACTCCGTCAACTTTCAAGGAAAGTAACCAGTCCAGTAGTACTTCGCTTAACTCCAATCCGTCCACCATTCAACCCTCTTACCGGACCCGAACACCAACTAAACACTGGTGGTAATACTCGAGTATACCGATTATTCGAGGAGATAACACTCCACTCGACAATACTAGATACCCATGGTTTGTTATCTAATCGACCAAGCCCTTGCCGACTCGACTCGATTAACTAGTCAGTGGGGTTTGGGTTCCCAAGATTTCGATAAGATAACATCTCCAATCGACTAAATCAAGATAAAAGTATAGAGACGGGAATGAGAGGCACCTCCCACTCACATTGAGTGTGGTACATGCTGCCGCTCAGCACTTACAAGTCAAGTACAAGTATATCAAGTCAATTGCAACAATAAACAAGTATATATCATATTAGGGCAAGTGCGATAAAGTACACTCTTGCCCGATCAAACAAATTATATATCATTAAATTACATTAGTCAAGTATTGAAAACAAGTGTCCAGTTCAACAGGTATTTGGAAGCACTCACCAAAATGTAGTGCTTTTCAAAAATCACGTTCAGGTCCAACTCCTTGGTTGGAGTCCAAATCTGCGATAAAATATCATTGACGAATGTAAAACTCTCTAGAGTTCGAAACATAGGAGTTTCGCTTCAAGAAAATCAAGTAAATGCAACTCGTTTAAGTAGTATTCAAGATACTTATCAAATCCCGAAAAATTTATGCTCGCTCGTTTAGTTTCGGTAAGGAAGCGGTTAAAACTTTAGAACTCCCGTTGGAGTCGAAAGAACGAGGAAAACATATTTCGATTGATTATTATTTTCATTTTCCAAGGGTACGAGTTTCCGGCAAACTTTTAGCTTATAAACCCTGACTAAAGAAAACTCGAATACCATAGGCGATCCAAGTCCAACTTGACCTCAAAACCCTATTTAAGTCGCGAGTATATCTACCTAGCCCTCGAGCGTAAATTTGGGCAGCACGCCCTTTGTATTTACCTATTTTCCAGCCATTTATGGCTTCATTCTTTTCCTCAATCAGTCCCAAAGTCACACACAAAATAATCTCATTTCAATAGCCGTTCAATAGGCTCAACGTCATACAATTACAAAACCATGCTACAGAAATGACCGAAAATAAGGGTTAAAACAAAATGTAAAAAGACAGGTTCGACGTCTCTTAGCGTAACGGTCACAACCAAAGCTACTGCGAGGCCCCAGACAGTTCTTAAGTTTGATATTAGGTGATATTCATTATTTGTGCAGTAATTTGGGTTAGGATTGAAACCCAAGTTTTGTAGTAATCACAAGTTCAAGTTGTAATTAAAGTTAGTTATGCTAGTGTGTGTGTTAGTATAGGTAAGCATAGGATTTGATCTATTTTATAGAGGTTAAATAAGTTTAAGAAGGTTAGAAACCCTAAATGAGTAAAACCTCTAGTGTTATAATTTCTTAGAACCCTAAGTTGGGTTTAAAAACCCTTAATATTTTCCATGACACCATGATTGTTGTTTAATTGCATTTGTGTATGTTAATACATGTTTAAGTATAGATGATTAAGTTAGTGGGGTGATTAGTAGAGGAACTAAGTAAGATTAACTAGTTGGGACTAGATTAAGTTTACAACTTATGGAGTAATTTGATAGGAAAGTAAAGGTTTAAGGGCAAGAGTGGAATAAAGGCTAAGTTGAATTGCAAGGGCTAAAAAGCAAATAAAGCACTCTTGTGTGATTGGTTAGCTTAATAAATATCTCTCTTAAGTGGTCTTGCACCACATATTAGTCTCAAGGGCCATAACGAAGTCATTAGTTGGACAAAACAAAACAAACCAAGAGAGTGAGAGAGAAAGAAAGCCGTGAGGGAGAAGAAGAAAAACCAAGGGGAATGTTGCAAAGTTCAACCAAATTTCTGCTATAGATCATCATCTTGAAGCATAAAGAATCCATCTTGGAGTTGGGTTGAGTTCATTAGTCATCATACAACCTTCATCTTGAGGTAAGAAAGTTCCTATGCAAAGCTAAGTATGGTTTGTGATGCTTGAGATAGTGGAAATGATGATAATGGTTGTTAGTTGTGATTGATTATGGTGTCTCTTATGTTTATCACTTGATTTTATGGATTAATTTAGTGAAAGATGAGGCCTTGAGGTTCGGCCATATGAACCCTAATTAGGGTTTCATGCTAAACATGTTGGTTAGCCTTAATCTTGTGTTATTGAACTTGTAATGGTTGTGTTTGATGATTTATTTCATTTGTTTGGTGAGTGGGTGGCAGAAACTGATTTGGGTTAAGAAACCCTAGGCTAAAGTAAGAAGTATTTGCTTGGTTAGGGTGTGATACACTAATGGTTAGTTTAAGTGAATGGGTGCATATGAAGTTGGATTAGAAGGTGTAGCTAACATGAGGTTAGTTTTGTAGAATTGTATGGTGTAATTTTGGATTCTGAGAAGGGAGTTAGGAGCTGGTTTAAGGGTGTGTATTTGGTGTGTATTTGGCCAGCAAACTTGCATGTTACTCATAGAAACGGATTGTGCGGTTGCGGCGTGCAAAACAGGCAAAACTGGAAACCAGGGCAGTTCAGCATCTGAACTTTGGCTCCATTTTTCTTGATGTTACGTACGGATTCAGGGATTTCCCAAAACATGAAAGTTGTAGCCTCCTAAGTGCTGAATATGCCTACAAAATTTCAGATCAAACGGATCAGTGTAGCCCGAACTATAGCCAAAACACTCACTCCTATTTTGAACACTGGATTGTGTTACGTTTTCAATTTTGCTTCTGACCATGCTATGTCCATTTCGATAACGTGCAAACTGGGTGTTGATTTCTTCATTAGAAATGTAGGTATATGTCTTGGCATCGAAACGCCATAAGATTCGTTTCAATCCGATAAGGATAGCTTCAGTTATGGATATTGTGCCGAAAGGTGTATTTGATAGTTTATGATGTGTATGTGGTTAATTTGAAATGAATTGGTGTTGCTTGTAGGATGGAAAAGTAAGGAAATTAAGGGGATATGCTGTCCGACCTTTCAAAG
The DNA here is from genome assembly GCF_003713205.1 of Coffea eugenioides. Lineage (NCBI taxonomy): Eukaryota > Viridiplantae > Streptophyta > Magnoliopsida > Gentianales > Rubiaceae > Coffea > Coffea eugenioides. The sequence continues at coordinate 47,427,187 of NC_040036.1, read as the reverse complement.
CATTTGATTGCTTTGAGTTTGAGTGGAAGGGCTTGGATTTGGGCAAGGTAATGATATATGATGGATGATTCCTGAGCCGTGGAGGTGAGTGATCTCCAAAACTATTGCAAAGTTACTTTTGAATGTTTTCTTGGATTGTTACTTAATTGCATATCATGTGTGCGCGCATGTGAGTCCATAACATGATTTGGCTCAAATGAGTTCTTAGGAATTTGTGTGCTTAGATCCAACGTCTCCACTATCTGTTTACTAGTTATTTGGAGCACGATGGCTCCTCATTCCTGTTTATCTGTTATCTGATCTATTTGAGAGTTAGATGTTTAAGTGCAATGATTTCACTGGCTCACCAGAGCAAAAATACGTACATTTGATCTTGGAATCATGACATCATCGAAATGCATTATTGTGAAATGTATTTAATTACTGATTTTATTGGTTACTCACTGAGCTTTTAGCTCACCCCAAAAATATTTTATTCCCCTCCACAGGGCTCGTGGCGAAGGAAGGCTTGTAGTACTTATTCCTGTGGCTGGATGGATTATCTCCTGTATAGTTTGAGTTTTAGATTTCTCTTGTGTAATAGTTGGGTTTGTATGAATGTTTGGACTTGAATGGATGTACGTGTACATTCCACGCTTGGGAATTAGTTTCCGCTGCGTTTGTGATATGTAATGCTTGGAGAATTTGATGTAAATTTGAGATATATCTTGTAATTTAATTGAGGACTGTAGTGAGCGACTGAGTCCCGGCGAGAGCTGGGCAGGCGGCCCGCCGAACCCTTTGGTTCGCCTTAGGGGGAGGTGGGGCTGTCACAGCTACGCTTATCAGATTGGGGTGACATTTATACCATATCGAAGCTAAGACAGGGGGCTACAACTTTGATGAAGACCACTTAACCCAGTTCATAGTGTATCTGGGTCAAATTTTCAAATTACAGAACCAGAATCTCACCAACAGGCTAGTTAACCGCACTATGTTCAAATGACAATAACTCAGGCTATCAAAGTCTGATTGAGGCGTTTTTAGGGCCGTTGGATAGCTAAGACATAGCACTACAACTTCTGTGTTTTGGCCAAATGCTAATTCAGTACGGATCATGGTGAACAGATGCGGTCAGATTGATGAAATGTCAACACTGTCCACAGAGCTCTACCTATGGCAGTCAGGGGTATTTTTATATTTTCATGTGTTACAATGGTCGGATTGAGCTGAAATTTTACAAACAGCTATAAAACATCATTCCCTACAACCTTTATGTTTTGTACTAAGCCTAATTCAGCCTCCATCATGGTCAAATAGAACCGGGCAGAAGAGAGCAATGAAGAATCTCAATTCTGGAATTTAAGGTATTCAAGGTGTAACTTCACATTTCTAACTTAAAACCACTACTACTACCTCCTATATAAGCCTATCTACACCATATACCATCCAAACAACAAGAATTACAAGTGAACCATTCAAAACCCTAACTCAAAATTCATCACTACAATCATCAAAATCACTTAGATTAGGTATCACCAAGCATGAATTCAAGTTACTAAATAACTCAAACAAGAGTAAGGGAAAAGAAAGGATGGTCAGCCATAATACCTCAATAAAAGGGCTTGCAAGAGTTATCCTTCACCTTTCCTTGTGAAATTTAGTCCCCTAAGCTTCCCAAACTCTCAATTTGCAAGTTAATCGGTTTAGTTTTCTTGTTTTCTCACTCAATCAAGCAAAACCCAAGATGGATTGAAGTTCTCTTCTCCCTTTCTTTTCTCTCCTAGGTTCGGCCAAGAGGAATGAAAAATGAAGGGAAAATGAAGTCCAAGAAGGTTATAAGGTTTAGTCCTAATTTGGGTCAAAGATGCATGGATTGATGCCACTTGTCACCACCAATTTCCATCTCAATTTTTTTCTTTTCTCTTGGTTCTTGAAGTCAAAAATTTTGGCCACCTTGATCAGATTTAGGGCTGATATATAGGCTCTAATAATAATGAGATTAACTTGATAAAATGGTGGTCAAATGGTATGTTTAATCGGTAGTGAACGATACTGTGACAGCCCCACCTCCCCCTAAGGCGAACCAAAGGGTTCGGCGGGCCGCCTGCCCAGCTCTCGCCGGGACTCAGTCAGTCACTACAGTCCTCAAATAAATTACAATATAAATCTCAAATATTACATCAAATTCTCCAATAATTACATGTCATAAGCGAAGCGGAAACAATTCCCCAAACTATACATAAAATGATTCCAAATCCAAACTGTACAAGATATATGCCATCCAGTCACGTGAATAAGTACTACAAGCCTTCCTTCGCCAGGAGCCCTGTGGAGAGGAATAAAATAGTTTTGGGGTGAGCTAAAAGCTCAGTGAGTAACCAGTAAAATCAGTACTCAAATATATTTCAAAATCATTAATTTCAATAATGTCATGAATCAGTAATCAAATGTACGTTTATTGCTCTCGTGAGCCGGTGAAATCATTGTACTTAAATATCCAACGCTCAAATAGATCTAGTAGCAGTGAAACAGTAAGAGAGAGCCCCTTTTTGAGCTCCAGATGAACATAAACAAGTGGTGGAGACGTTGGTGTTCAGCACAAGACTCCCCAAGAACTCATTGAAGTCAAATCATGCCATGAACTCCCATGCAAGCATGCATATATGCAATTGAATAAAGAATGCAGGAAACAGTTCATAAGTAGCTTTGGAAATAGTTTAGGGTCACTCACCTCCACGGCTCAGGAACCATCCATCATGTATCATTGCCTTGCCCAAATCCAAGTCCTTCAACTCAAACTCAAAGCAATCAAATGCTTTCAAAGATCGGACAGAATATACCCTTAATTTTCTTACTTTTCCATCCTACAAGCAACACCATTTCATCTCAAATCAACCATATACACATCATAGACTATCAAATACACCTTTCGGCACAATATCCATAATTGAAGCTACACTTATCGGATTAAAATGAATCTTATGGCGTTTCGAAGCCAAGACATAAACCTACATTTCTTATGAAGACATCAAAAGCCAAATCATACATTTTCATGGTAAAAAATGGAAAACTCCACGAAAACAGAAATCTGGACGTGAAGTCAAGGGTATTTCGGTCATTTCACATGTTACAGTGCTCGGATCGAGCTGAACTTTTACAGGCAGCTAGTTAACACCATTTGATACAACTTTCATGTTTTACCCTAAGCCTGATTCAGCCTCTAACATGCCCAAATAAATCCAGTCAGAACAGGGCAGATTTGAAACCCAAACCTGAAATTTCCGCACAAAGCTGAAATTTTCCACAACCAACTTCAACTAACATATACAAGCTTCATTTTACACCATTACCAACCATCATACCATGATTAAACCATGATCATCATACAAAACAGAAAAATAACAATTATAAATCCAAATCCATCAAACCTTCACTTCCAACCATAAACAAACCATAATCACACCATATGTCATCATATTAAACCACTAAAGCCACCAATTGAACATTATCAAAGCTAAAGGGAAAGATTCTTAACAACTCACCTTGTGACCTCAAGACAAGCAACTTAGCACCTTTGTTTCTCAAACCATTTCACCACTCACCTTAATCCTACCAAGAGAACGGTTTTTATGGAGCAAATCAAAGTTTTAGCGATTGGATTGTGAGATCAAGGCAAGAAATTGAAGAAAGAAGTTGGAGGTTTCTTTCTTTTTTCTCCCTAAGGAGTTCGGCCAAGAGAGCTTAAAATGAAGAAATAAATTGGCCAAAATTAGCTTTAAGATGGTAAAAATATCTTGGTCAAAAGTCCAAGGGTAAATTGAATGGTGACACTTGTCACCTTTTAGCTTAAAGCTTATCTTTTTGTCTCTCTAATACTAATCTCTTAGCACCTTATAAAATAATATCAATTAATACAAACCTCCAACAAATTGTCAAAAATATATTGCATTTACCGCACTAGCGGGTCCCACGTCCATAATACACTTCAAACTTAACGTGGACTAACTTGTATCAAGGAAATGATTTGAAAACTATATTCCTTTACAAAAATGTATAGGAAATTAATATATTGGAGAAAGGCAGAAAATTATAGACAAGGAAACAAAATAATGTCTAGAAAATATATACAATTTTCGGGCTCTCACACTCATTCTTTCGGGGCGTCACAGATACCCGTCGGTTCGAACCGATTTTTCTTAAATCGCGTATACTAGGATTTTAACTTATAATTCACTAACTTATTATTATCACTTCTAATCACACACTTAATATCATCTAAACCTCACTCTTAAGCACCCAATTTGATCCACCCTCCGTACCAGATAGTCACACTACGGATAGGCGTAAAATCCCTAATTCGCGCTAACTTGAAAACGGAAAGGGAAAACCCTTAATTCTATGTTCATTTGCACTTATTGTGGGGTGATTGGGTAGTAGAGCCATTATAAAGTAATAATTTCCAAATAAAAGAGAATTTTTTAGAAAAATATAAGGAATTTTACGAGTCGTCACAAAAACAACTAACAAAGCAAGTCAACATTAACCAACAAAGCCATAATCTTGCAAGCTAGTAAAGAGGTAAAAATCAATCCATCAAACAAGCCAAGAATCCATGCTACAACACATGATCATTCAACCAAATCAAACATATCATCCCTCAAGGCATCTTCCTCAGAACAAGTCAAAAAAGTAAGAAAATCCTCAAGACATACTACCTAATGTCAAGGATAGGGAAGGGTAGACTTGGGAGAGAACTTTAGCTAGCCGTTTTGTTGGGGCTAGCACTGTATATAGTACTTTTGGGCGATGCCGTTCCCTTGGGGACTGTTTTGTTTTGTTGTACTTGACTTGAAAACATGATTTTGGAAACAAAAGTAACGAGAGGACCTAGGGTTTGAATGACCCAAAAATCCCTTCATTTCTTTCAAAAGGCAACTCAAACCTAAAGAGACTAAACGGCCTAGAAAAATTGGACAGCATTTCCCCTGAATTTGCTTACTTTTCCAGCCATCATGGCTTCATTATTTTCCTCAATCAAGCCCAAAGTCATATGCAATATAAATTCATCACAACAGCTGTTCAATAGGCTCAAAGTCATTCAAATACAAGATTTAGCTAGGAAAATGACCGGAAATGAAAGTTAAGCCCTAAAACCCAAAACAGTTTTGACGTCATTTAGCGTACTGGACACAACTGGTGCTACGATTATCGGATGGAGGTTCAATATACACCGTTTCGAAGCTAAAAGAAAGGGTTACAATGTTACAGAAGGTCACTCAGACCAGTTTGTAGTGCAACTAGGTCAAAAGTTCAATGTACCAAACCAGAACCGTATAAACAGGTTAACAAACCGTATTCTGGTTAAATAACCATAATTCAGGCTACCAAAGTCCAATTCACTTGATTCCAAAGCCATCCGAAAGCTAAGATACTGGGCTATATTTCTTAAGAATACATCAACAACCAATTCGGTAGTATTCCTGGTAAAAAGAACCAATTACAGAAGCTGATTCTCAGTTTCGGGTAACTACAGGGCAGCAGGGATAATTCAGTTTTTTCACAGGCTACGTTGCTCCGATTGAGCTGAAATTTTGTATACTACTATAAAACATCATTCTATACAACTTTCATGTTTTAACCCAAGGCTAATTCAGCCTCTAACTATGAGGAACAGTACCAGGCAGAATGTGATTACATGAAACCCTAACTTCTGAAATTTTTCGTCAAATGCGGAAATTTTCCGCAACAACCACAATTTATGCATTCTCGCTCCATTTTAGATTATTTCCAACCATCATACATGGCCACACAATGGTAATCATATTAAAACAGAAAAATCATGAATAAATAGAAAAATGTCATCAATCTCACTAAAATCATGAAATAACCCACAAAAACACCTCTTATGCTACCACAAGCCATTAATTATACATCATCAAGAACAAAAGAGGAGTTCCTTAGATGCTCACCTTAGCAACTCAAGAAAAGAGACCACTTAGCAACTTAGCCTTTCAAACCACTTCACTAATCACCTCACAATCACTAAACTAAGAGGTTTTATGGAAAAGATTCAAGATTAATCGGTTGGAATTGAAGATTGAACAAGATTGGAGGTAAGAAATTGGAGAGCTTTCTTTTCTTTTTCCCTTAGGGAGGGCCGGCCAAAGCTTGCAAAATTAAGGATGATTTTTGGGTCATTTTTGCTTAAATTGGTAAAGTAGTGAATAGTGGTTAAAACAAGAATTAATCTCCAAGTGACACTTGTCACTTCATTTAATACAACTCTATCCTTTTGTCTCTCCAATGATAATCCATCTAGGTAACTTCTAATTATCTCTTAATACCTGATAAAATAAACCCGGTATCCAACACTTAACTTAATTGGCCGAATTTTACCGAACTTTCCGCACTAGCGGGTCCCACGTCCGGTATACACTCTTAATTTCTCAAAAACTAACCGATACTAGAACAATCATTTTAAAACTATATTTACTCATAAAATTTATTTTTAAAATTTTTGAATAAAGAAAATATGGAAAAACGTGCAATTAAAAGAAATTAAAACCTAGAAATTAAGAAAATTACGGGTCCTCACAGTCGTCACCTCTCTGAGTCCTTAGTAGCCCTGATACGAAATCCATAATGATATTCTCCCACTTCTACTCAGGTATCTCCAAAAGCTGTAATAACCCAGACGGCTTCTGATGCTCGGCCTTAATTTGTTTGGCAAGTGAGACAGGTCCAAACAAATTAGACAATTTCTCTTTTCATATTTTCCCACCAATAGAGGCTCTTCAAATTCTGAAACATCTTATCACCTCCAGGATGCACCGTATAGTTGGAACGGTGAGTTTCGTCCAAAATTTCCTTCTTTAGCCCTTCATCTTTTTGCACCACTAGGCGATTTCTAAACTTTAACACTACATCAGTCCCCAAATTGAAGTCGGAGTTTTCCCTTTTTGAACTTCTCAATCCATTTTTGCACCTTAGGGTTTCCTTTTTAAGTTTCTTTGATTCGATCGAACAAGGTAGACTTCACGGTGATATTCCCAAAAATCACCCTCTGATAGGTGCTGTCCCCGGAACTACATCAATCTTAAACACTATTTCTCTCTCCGAAGGCAACATCTCTAATTCCTCAGGAAAGACATCGGAGAATTCCTTAACTACTGGCACGTTTCCAACTTCACCTTATCCCCAGATGTATTTAAAAGAAAGGCTAGATATCCTTTAGCCCCACTACTCAACAATTTCCTAGTTCGAATTCCCGAAATTAGAGCAGACGATGCTAGTCTACCCCTTACATCTAACTTCAAAGTTGCTTCCCCCGGGATGTGCAACTCTACTAATTTCATCTTACAATCCAATTGAGCATGGTATCGAGCCAACCAATCTATCCGAAGTATCACATCATATCCCTTAATTGCTAGGCTCACTAAGTCTGCCAACAATTTCCTCTCACCAACCCAAATCTTACAATTTCTATAAACCTCACTAGCAATTAGACACTATTCTCCCACAGGAGTCTTAACTTCCAAATCAAAAGATAAGAAATCACACTTTACATCTATACCATTCCTAAAGTTAGGATCTACAAAAGAATGGGTTGCCCCAAGATCAATTAAAACCCTAGTTAGGCGATGAAAAACGGGGATCGTACCTTCCACCACTTCAGTCGAGTTAGGGATTTGCTGGTTGTCTAAGGCATAAACCCTAGCTGGCACTTTTGTTCGGCTTCCTCCGGCACTCGACTGCTTTGAAGCGGACCTAGCAGGCTACTGAGTATTCCCTCCTTCCTTAGGGGCATTAGAGCAACTCGAGATCTGATACTCGATACTACCGCAAAGCAGACACTTTCCTTGCTTTCTCCAACATTCGGCCTCAGTGTGGTTAGGCTTGCCACAATATCCACAAGTCACACGAAGAGTCACGGCCTGACCAGCTTGAGAATTCCCTTTCGGCTGACCTCGCCCACTCTGATTTCCTTTTAGCAAGGCTCCCCTTGATGGAGCTCCTTTTGGTTTTCCGGGCATCCTCACTCTTCCAACCCATCTTCCCATCTTAAGGGGTTGGGTAGACCTCTCGTACGGTTCAGGGGCATTACTTGAGTTACCCCTCTTTCTAGCATGAAAGGTTATGAATTAGAACTTAGCATTTTTTACCCTTTGTGTCTTATCCAAGACATCTGCGAAAATGGCTATCTGGGCTGCTGCTAGGGACTCTTGAATTTCTACATTTAACCCGTGAATGAATCTCCTTAACCTTTTGAGCTCTGTGACCACTAGCTCAGGGGCAAATTTGAAAAATTTGGTGAACCGTTCCTCATATTCGGCCACACTTAGCAACCCTTGCTTTAACCTAATAAGTCGTCCTCTCTCTTTTCTTGTATCATTAGCGGGAGGAACTTGGCATTAAAATCCCTCTCAAAGTTTGCCCAAATCCAGGGGGTTTGTTCTTTCTCCCATTTCGTCCTAATAACATTTCACCATGAGTACGCTGCTCCCTCGAACTGGAAGACGGCAAAGTTCACCTGCCTCTTCTCGGCATAATCTAGGGCGACAAAGATTTCTACCATTCTTTCAAACCAATTTGCTGCCATTTTGGAATCAGATCCTCCGTGAAATATAGGTGGGACGAATTTCAGTAAACGCTCTAAGGCTCTATCCTCACCCCTCTCGTGATTTCTAGGCGGGTTGACTGGTTCAGGACCTTGGTGCTCAACTAGACGCTCAAGGACATCATTTATACGATTAAGCGTCATAGCCACTTGGTTATTCCCTTCATTCCTAGAGTTTCGGTTCGGACCGATCGTTGATCCCTCATCTCTCTCGACAGTGCGGGGTTGCCGAAACTCACGCCCAGACCCCGTCCACGTTCTCGCCAATCCATTTTTAGCAAGAGTCTAAACGCATAATTAAAAAGGGGTAAATAAGCATAGAAATTTGAAAACATATGCATGTTGCAAGAACACTTGAAATTAAAGTATAATTCTTTACATAAAATAAAAGTCATGTTACAAATCAAGAGTTTATAAAACAAGTCAATAATGTCAAATACAGAACATAGGCATCCAAGTGCTTAAAAAATATAGGGGTACATGCAACAAAATACAAAAGATCTCAAGGCGAGGATCACCCCTTCTAAGTCCTTAACTAAAATCAAAAGATCAGAAGATCACTAGTCTGAGTGGGTCGAACTAGCAGACCCCATATCCTCAGAAGGATCCTCTTCGGGCTCCGCTTCCATGGGATCTATCTCCTCCTCATCACTAGGGGCAGCATCCCCAGGTCCTCCTCTACCCATGGCCTCCTCTATGTGATCGGCTATGGTCCCACACTTCACCAGAATACCATCCACGCGGTCTCATCTCCTCTACAATCCGAATAAGGCGTCCATCGGTCGCCTGAATCTGAGCGTGGGAGGCATCAGCCCTCTGACGCTCCTCGAGAACCCTAGTCTCCAACTCCTGAATCCTAGCAGTTTGGGCCTCCATAGTGGCCCTCATCACCTTCATCTCAGCTCGAGCTACCCTGAGATCATAAGTCAACTATCTCCTCTCTTCAACCACCCCTAACACCACATGGTTAGGGTAGGTGAACCTCTCACGGCACGGGCATGTCCTAACTCGACTGGTGGGTGACCACCAAATGGGTGGTCTGCCTCTGACCATCCGAAACCGAATCACTGGAGGAGATCCTTCGATCCTATCACTGTCGTTGTCACTGTCCATTTCTTATAAACAACCCACAAGACCCAATGTTAGGTCCTTAAAATCACTGGTGCCACTCAAAAATCTAACTTAAGGTTTATCACGAATTTCTATGACCGAAAGTTCACGACTCAGAAGTCCTGACACTATTCCAGGTATTTCAAACCTAGAGCTCTGATACCAACTGTGACACCCCCACCCTTCTCTAGGGTGAACCCTAGGGTATCAGCGGGTGCCTGCACAACTCTCGTCAGGACTCACGCATTCATTCTAGCTTAATAGAGATCCACAAGTCAACCATAGACTTAGGATTAAAGGATACTTCAAATATACAAGCCAAATTCTTCTAACATTACCATCTACTATTTGTGACGCCCCGAAATATATGAGTGTGAGAACTCAGAAATTTTCTAATTTTCTAGGGTTTATTTTATTTAATCGTCCGCCTTTTCTACATTTTCTTTATTAGAAAAATTCCCCAGATAAAGTTTATGAGCAAAGATAGTTTGAAAATGATTTTTCTAGTATCGGTTAGTTTTTGAGAAATTAAGAGCGTATTTTGAACGTGGGACCCGCAAGTGCGGTAAATGCATTATATTTTTGACAACTTGTTGGAATTTTGTATTAAGTGATATTATTTTACAAAGTGCTAAGATATTTGTATTGGAGAGACAAAAAGATAAGTTTTAAACCTAAAGGTGACAAGTGTCACCATCTAATTTAATCTTGGACTTTGACCATTTGACTTTACCTTTACCTTTACCAAATAAATACAAAAAAATTGACCAAAATATCTTCATTTCTAAGCTTCATATGGCCGGCCACCTTCAAGCAATAAGGGAAGAAAAGCTCTCCAATTTCTTTGCTCCAAGCTTGCTTAATCTTCACTTTTAACCGTTTAATTTTAGTTTTACTCCATAAAACCTCTTCACTTAGTGTTTGTGAGTTGTTTGGTGGAGTTGTTTGGGAAGCTAAGGTGACAAGTTGCTCTCCCTCTTGTTTTACTAAGGTGAGTAGTGGATGAACCCCTCTCCTCCCTTAATTGATACTTAAATCATGATTAGTGGTGGTATGAGATGCAAATATATGGGTTATTTCTTGATTTGTGGTTGAATGATGAAGTTTTATTATTTTTGGGGATTTTTCTGTTTTAATATAAGCATGATTGTGTGGTTATCTATGATGATTGGAAATGATGTTTAATGATTCTAGAAGGTGGAAAAAGTGATTAATTACAACCAATTTCTGGTTTGGAAGAAATTTCAGAAAACTAGGGTTCTTGAGGGAGCATTCTGTCCGAATTTTTAGGTCCTAGATAGAGGCCGAATTGGCCTTATCTCAAAACATGAAAGTTGTAAGGAATGACATTTTAGAGGTGCCTACAAAATTTCAGGTCCATCGGAGTAGTGTAGAATGAGATAAGTTGAAATTACTATTGCTGTTCTGGTTTTACCCGAAATTGAGAACTGCGCCTGTAATTGGTTGTTTTGGTCAGGAATGCTTCCGAATTGGTTGTTGAGGTCTTCTGATGAAATGTAACCCTGTTTCTTAGCTTTCAGCTGGTTTTGGAATTTTTGGATTTGGACTTGGATAGCCTGATTTATGATGTTTCCGCTAGAATACATTCTGTGAATCTGTTTTTGTGATTCTGGTATAGTTTCTTGCAATTTTGACCTGGTTACACTCGAAACTGAGTTGAGTGACCTTCTGAAATATTGTAGCCCTGTCTCTTAGCTTCGAAACGGTGTATCTTTTACCTTCATCCGACCATCGTAGTGCCATTGGTGCCATTACCGTAAAATGACGTCAAAACTGTTTTTCTGGTTTTGAGCTTAACTTTCGTTTCCGGAATTTTCCCTAGCTTGACTTGTACTTGTCTTACTTGGAGCTTGCTGAATGGCTATTGGATGAACTTGTTGTTGTGTGTGTACCTTTGGGACTGGATGAGGAAATAATGAAGCCATGATGGCTGGAAAAGTTAGCAAATTCAGGGGAAGTGCTGTCCGAACTTTGAAGGGATTTGTTTGCATTGAGTTTGTGATCTAAGACTTGGATTTGAGCAAGGCAATGTTATATGCTGGATGATTTCTGAGCCGTGGAGGTGAGTGACCCTAAACTATTTCCAAAGTACTTGTGAAATGTTTCTTGCATTATGTACTCGATTGCATCTCATGCGTGCTTGCATGTGAATTCATAACATGATTTGGCTTCAATGAGTTCTGGGAAAGTCTTGTGTTGGACACCAACGTCTCCACCATTTTCGTGAGTTCGTGACATGACGGAGCAAATGGCTCCGGAGCTCAAAAAGGGGCTCCCTCCTAATGTTAATGTTAATGTTAAATGATCTATTTGAGCGTTGGGTGTTCAAGTGCTGTGATTTCACCGGCTCACGAGAGCACTAAACGTACATTTGATCTCTGAATCATGACATCATCGAAATGATCGAAATGCAACATTGTGAAATATATTTGTTTAATGATTTTACTGGTTACTCGCTGAGCTTCTAGCTCACCCCAAAACGATTTTATTCCCCTCCACAGGGCTCAAGGCGAAGGAAGGATTTGTAGTACTTGTGCACGTGACTGGATGGCATATATCTTGTACAGTTTGAATTTGGAATCATTTTATGTATAGTTGGGAATTATTTCCGCTGCATTTGTGACATGTAATTATTGGAGAATTTGATGTAATATTTGAGTTTTATCTTGTAATCTGTTTGAGGATTGTAGTGAACGACTGAGTCCCGGCGAGAGCCGGGCAGGCGGCCCGCCGAACCCTCTGGTTCGCCTCAGGGGGAGGTGGGGTCGTCACAGTTGGTATCAGAGCCATATGCCGACGGTTGGGACTCTACGTCCTTTTATTGGAAAAGCCCCGAGCCTCTTGTTCGTGAAGAGTCACGAAGCGAAACTCTCCGTAGGGGATGCCCGCGTGCGGGTGGCATGCTGATAGGTACCTTGTGATGTGACCCTGAGAACTGTCACAGTTGGTATCAGAGCTTAGGTTTCAGATCTCTGTAGTGTATCATAGGCTTGAAGTTTAGGATGCCGGACTGTGGGTTTGGTTTGAAGTATTAGTGATTCTTGCGGGATGTCTTGACTTGATTAGTACAAGATGGAATGTCGAGGACGACATTCTTTTAAGGAGGGGAGTTTGTGACGCCCCGAAAAGTATAAGTGTGAGAACCCGGAAATTTTCTAATTTTCTAGGGTTTATTTTATTTAATCGTCCGCCTTTTCTACATTTTCTTTATTAGAAAAATTCCCCAGATAAAGTTTATGAGCAAAGATAGTTTGAAAATGATTTTTCTAGTATCGGTTAGTTTTTGAGAAATTAAGAGCGTATTTTGAACGTGGGACCCGCAAGTGCGGTAAATGCATTATATTTTTGACAACTTGTTGGAATTTTGTATTAAGTGATATTATTTTACAAAGTGCTAAGATATTTGTATTGGAGAGACAAAAAGATAAGTTTTAAACCTAAAGGTGACAAGTGTCACCATCTAATTTAATCTTGGACTTTGACCATTTGACTTTACCTTTACCTTTACCAAATAAATACAAAAAAATTGACCAAAATATCTTCATTTCTAAGCTTCATATGGCCGGCCACCTTCAAGCAATAAGGGAAGAAAAGCTCTCCAATTTCTTTGCTCCAAGCTTGCTTAATCTTCACTTTTAACCGTTTAATTTTAGTTTTACTCCATAAAACCTCTTCACTTAGTGTTTGTGAGTTGTTTGGTGGAGTTGTTTGGGAAGCTAAGGTGACAAGTTGCTCTCCCTCTTGTTTTACTAAGGTGAGTAGTGGATGAACCCCTCTCCTCCCTTAATTGATACTTAAATCATGATTAGTGGTGGTATGAGATGCAAATATATGGGTTATTTCTTGATTTGTGGTTGAATGATGAAGTTTTATTATTTTTGGGGATTTTTCTGTTTTAATATAAGCATGATTGTGTGGCTATCTATGATGATTGGAAATGATGTTTAATGATTCTAGAAGGTGGAAAAAGTGATTAATTACAACCAATTTCTGGTTTGGAAGAAATTTCAGAAAACTAGGGTTCTTGAGGGAGCATTCTGTCCGAATTTTTAGGTCCTAGATAGAGGCCGAATTGGCCTTATCTCAAAACATGAAAGTTGTAGGGAATGACATTTTAGAGGTGCCTACAAATGTTCAGGTCAATCAGAGTAGTTTAGAATGAGATAAGTTGAAATTACTATTGCTGTTCTGGTTTTACCCGAAATTGAGAACTGCGCCTGTAATTGGTTGTTTTGGTCAGGAATGCTTCCGAATTGGTTGTTGAGGTCTTCTGATTAAATGTAACCCTATTTCTTAGCTTTCATCTGGTTTTGGAATTTCTGGATTTGGACTTGGATAGCCTGATTTATGATGTTTCCGCTAGAATACGTTCTGTGAATCTGTTTTTGTGATTCTGGTATAGTTTCTTGCATTTTTGACGTGGTTACACTCGAAACTGGGTTGAGTGACCTTCTGAAATATTGTAGCCCTGTATCTTAGCTTCGAAACGGTGTATCTTGCACCTTCATCCGACCATCGTAGTGCCATTGGTGCCATTACCGCAAAATGACATCAAAACTGTTTTTCTGGTTTTGAGCTTAACTTTCGTTTCCGGACTTTTCCCTAGCTTGACTTGTACTTGTCTTACTTGGAGCTTGCTGAATGGCTATTGGATGAACTTGTTGTTGTGTGTGTACCTTTGGGACTGGATGAGGAAATAATGAAGCCATGATGGCTGGAAAAGTTAGCAAATTCAGGGGAAGTGCTGTCCGAACTTTGAAGGGATTTGTTTGCATAAGACTTGGATTTGAGCAAGGCAATGTTATATGCTGGATGATTTCTGAGCCGTGGAGGTGAGTGACCCTAAACTATTTCCAAAGTACTTGTGAAATGTTTCTTGCATTATGTACTCGATTGCATCTCATGCGTGCTTGCATGTGAATTCATGACATGATTTGGCTTCAATGAGTTCTGGGAAAGTCTTGTGTTGGACACCAACGTCTCCACCATTTTCGTGAGTTCGTGACATGACGGAGCAAATGGCTCCGGAGCTCAAAAAGGGGCTCCCTCCTAATGTTAATGTTAATGTTAAATGATCTATTTGAGCGTTGGGTGTTCAAGTGCTGTGATTTTACCGGCTCACGAGAGCACTAAACGTACATTTGATCTCTGAATCATGACATCATCGAAATGATCGAAATGCAACATTGTGAAATATATTTGTTTAATGATTTTACTGGTTACTCGCTGAGCTTCTAGCTCACCCCAAAACGATTTTATTCCCCTCCACAGGGTTCAAGGCGAAAGAAGGATTTGTAGTACTTGTGCACGTGACTGGATGGCATATATCTTGTACAGTTTGAATTTGGAATCATTTTATGTATAGTTGGGAATTATTTCCGCTGCATTTGTGACATGTAATTATTGGAGAATTTGATGTAATATTTGAGTTTTATCTTGTAATCTGTTTGAGGATTGTAGTGAACGACTGAGTCCCGGCGAGAGTCGGACAGGCGGCCCGCCGAACCCTCTGGTTCGCCTTAGGGGGAGGTGGGGTCGTCACACTATTACAATCCAAAATCTCAAATATAACAAGGTTTACACTTCAATTGTCTCAAATGTCATACAAGAGGTTTACTAGTTTCAACCAAAAATCACTAGTCTAGAGTTTTCCAAATTTCACTTCCAAAACCTGTTAAGGAATAACAACTTAGGGCGAGTCAATGCTCATTGAGACCAAGAAAATCAAACAAGGAAGCTAGTAGCACGAACCAAATCAAATAGCTCACTTAAAGCGACTTAACATGAATTTTGTATAAGTGAGCGAGTTGGAAGTAAAAGACAAGTAGAAAGGATACAGGAGCTCTCAGGAGCTATTCCCACGTCATAGTCGGTTCAAACCATCTTTGGTTGACCCTCTGTCAACTCAAGTAGCAACATATCCGTAGAATTCCACTTACTTCCTCCATCCATCATATCACCCTCTCGGATCCAAAACCTAACAAGCACGAGGTGGCAATACTATTCGAGCATGCCAAGCAAGATCTCAAAAGATCAGGTTATAAAATTTCCATTGTTCACCAAGCTTCTCGACCAAGATCTTGCTGATTCGAGTTATGAGATTAGCCAATGGGTTGGACGTTCCCACAAATATAATTGGTCGATAAGATAACGCTCCAATCGACTTATAATCGATCATAGCACTGAATCGGGATGAGAGGCACCTCCCACCCGAATAGGGTGTGGTACATGCTGCCGCTCAGTGCTCACAAGTTATAAGCATGTTAGAGTGCAAGTGTAAGTCACACAAATTCGTATAACAAGTAGCGAGTATTCAAGAGGGAAAAGACAAGGGCGATAAAGTATACCCTCGCCTCGACAAATTTACAAATCACAAGAATCACATAGCACTTGTACAAGTATCATTTCAATCAAAGCAACATGAAACATGCACTTGACACTCACCAAAGTCAAGAGCAAAGCGAGAGCAAAAGCAAGAGTTCAAACGAGCTCCTCGGTGTCCATGTAATCACCTGAGACATGCACAATCACGGTTACCTAGGTATTCGACCAAGCCTAATAAAAAAATCCCTTGCTACCCATACTCAAGAGTCTCAAGCTCAAGTCAAATTAAAAGAGAAACTTTCTCACTTAATCACTGAAATAATACTCAAGGAGGACTCAAAAGTTCCATTTTCGAGTCAAGTTGGGGCAAGAACTTTCGATTTCAAAAGAGGAGCACACCGTTTAATTTTTGGCATAAAAATCGAGGAAAAAATGTTTTCATATCTTAAAACTCCTAATCTTATGCCCAAGATTTAGAATAGAAGTGAGCGTTCACGCTTTCTAAACTTATGAAGTCAAAATTCATCAAAAGCATCACTTATTTCATAGTAAATATTAGAGTTAAAAGCTCCATGTTTCAAATATGAAACTAGTGAAATTTCTCAAGAATTACTCTAGGTAAAACGCTCAATTTATGGTTCGTTTTCACTGAAACCAAGGGTATAATACTAGGAGGTAAAAAATCTTATTTCGGAGCCAAAGGAAACAAACTAGTTTCGCTTGAAGCTTGGCCAACTTCCAAACAATAAGCTTTCCAAACAATTTAGAGGGAGTGTTCTTCTCACCCTGTCCAGAACTACTCCCAGGAAAGCCACGCTTCTTCGCCTGGAAGTTCCGGACCTGCAACCGTGCACTTTCAACTCGTTGGGCCTTTTCTACAACCTCGCTAAACGCAGTGATTTGAGCCAGCGCGAGGTCTTTCTAAATCTCAACATTCAAACCCTGAATAAAGCGCCGAATCCGTCGTTGTTCAGTCATGATTAACTCAGGCGCAAACTTGGACAGGCGGGTGAATTGACTCTCATATTCCGCCACAGTTTGAGCCCCTTGGCGGAGCCTAATAAACTTGTCCTCCTTCCTCTCCTGGACTAGAGGAGGGAAGAACTTCGCATTAAACTCTCGAATAAAGTTCACCCAAGTCCTGGGCGTCTGCTCCCTTTCCCATTTCTGTCGGATTACGTTCCACCAGGAACGGGCCGCCCCCTCAAGCTGGAACACGGCAAAAGTCACCTGCCGTTCGTCCGAGTAGTGTAGGGCTGCGAATATATCAACCATCTTTTCAAGCCATCTTTCGGCAACGTCCGGGTCGGGTCCCCCAACAAACTTCGACGGAGCGAACTTTTGGAAGCGTTCGAGAGCTCTATCTTCGCTCTCGACATGATGGCCAGGGTTTCCGGGGTTTCCAGGGTTAGGGTTTGGGTTCTGGGCTTGTTGCTGCACTACTTGTGCTAGCAGGTTTGTCATTTGCTGCATAGCAGCAGCTATCTGCACATTAGGGTCGGCTTGGGGTTCAGGATCGGGTCCAGTCGAGGTTTCCCCCGTACCCCTAACCGGTGTGGGTTGTCTAGTTTCGCGCCCACGTCCCCGACCACTCCTTGTACCTTCCATAAGTTTTACTTGGTCTAGGCAAGAGTACTAAACCAAAGTAGTAACAATGCATGTAAGTAACACGCGTAACTTTCACATTAACACATATTGATACATTGCAAACATGATCACAAACATCTATATACAAACCAAGCAAGATCAAACCACACACATATATACAATCAGTCGAGTCAAGTACAGGCAAGTCAGAAACAAACATAAACGATCCCCCGAGGATTGGCCTTATCAAAAGAAATTTACACGTAGCTAATCCAACAACCAAAACGATTAGCTAAGGCTCTATCCCTATCCCTATGTACATACAAAAACCACCAAACTATCCCAAAAGAAGCCTAGAAGTCAAGGCCTAGTCAGTTGCCGGGGTCTGGGACCCAGGCGACGGGGTAGACTCCTCCCCAGCCTCGGCCCCCGCACACGAAGCCTCATCGCTACACTCCTCAAGGCTGTCGTCACAAAGATTAAGGATCGACTCAGCGCAACCCCTGACTTTACGAGCTCGCTTAATCTCGCGCTCTCGTGCCTCTCTCAGTTGAGCGCATAGATCGTCAACTCTATCCTCGACCTCAAGCACGTCGTATTCTAGCTCTTTAATACGTGCAGCTTGCTTCTCGTTGGTCGCCCTATCCTGGATCGCCTCAACCTCAAGTCGAGCATTCTCCCTAGCCAACACCTTACGCTCCTTGTCCAGAGCAAACACGAGAGCGTTCGGATAGGCATACTTCTCTTTACACGCGCACTGTCGAAGACGGTTAGACGGGCTCCAACGAATAATGGCCCCTCCTGGCCGTATCTGATATGGGATCACGGGGAGTGCTCTGCGAGGTCTCACTCCCGAAGGACTAGCACTAGGGTCACCCTGTCCGGCCATCCTACACCAGAAGAACAATTAACCGTAAATATAAGCTTACAGGCCATAAACATCAAATCCTCAAATCAAGCAGTCCTGTAACACCCAGGCTAACTCAAACCTAGGCTCTGATACCACCTGTGACAGCCCCACCTTCCCCTAAGGCGAACCAAAGGGGTTAGCGGACTGCCTGCCCAGCTCTCGCCAGGACTAACGAGCAGTTACACGCGATCTAAAACGTTTCGGGAAAGTAAAAGCGCGCTCGGACAAGCCACAAGTATCAAAATAAAAACAAATAAAAAAAATGAAAACGATGAATAGTGCCTGGAACAGCAGAATCCGAAATCCCACCAAACATTAATACATCGCAATTCAACCTTTACAACCAAATTGGCATGTCAAACTATTCATCATAGGTATACAAAGTTCGGTTTGCCAATCAAAAGATGAACCCAATACACATTAGGGTTTCATGCAAAGAGCTATTCAAAATAGACATATACATGGCTCAATTTGGCAACCAACAAGTAAGATCTTCCAAAAGTGATCATTTTCCTGTAAGGAAAACAAATGGAACGGAATGAGCTAAAGCTCAGTGAGCAACTATCACATAATCAACAAAGATCACTTAAGCATAACCGCTCATTTCAAGTATACAAATAAGAAGCAAAACAAATCGGTAAAAGGATACGGACGGCTCTCAAGAGCCCATTTCCACGCTTACATTCTTGATCCAAACTCATTGACCCTCCGTCAATGTTTAAGAATACTAACCGTAGACCTCACTTCACTTCCATACCTTCCACCCAACATACCCCAACCGGGCCCGCACTCCAAGCAGTAGCTGTAGGTGATACTCGAGTACACCGGAACCAAGGGTCTCATTACCACGAGATTCCCATTTCAGTCCCCGTGGCTAGTCAATTTTCACGACCAAGCCCTCGCTGGCTCGATTCAATTGACTACCAACGGGGTCGAGCTCAGTAGTACAGTAGGGCCGTTGGATACTCGTCCAACCGACACCCAAACAATTTCCCAGGATTGGAATCCAATAACTCATATAGCAAGTACAGTAATACAGTGAAACGGTAAACAGTCATTCACAGGAATAAAAGGAATGAGGGCGGTCAAGTACACCCTCACCCTAATCATTTCCAATAGCCAAACAAGCCTTCAAGGGATCACAATCACATATAGAAAAGTCACATTATAACATTCAAGTGAGTAGTATACTCACCACTCACGTAGGTGATGTTTCATGCACCGTCGTCCAAAGTACATCGTGCACTAACGTCACGCCCTAAAACACGTAAACAAATACCATGAGACTCGATAACGAGTCATAAAGCCATGCCAATCACAACCCCAATAGGGTTTCATATGCATAAACAAGTAGCATAGATAACCAGAAATTTCAACAATGCACTAACGTGACCTTAACAAAAAAACAGTTTTCGTCCTCCTTTTGCGGTAATGGCACAAAATGCGCTACGCTTATCGGATGAGGGTGTAAGACCCACCATCTCGAAGCTAAAAGACAGGGATACAACAATGTAGAAGGCCACTCAGTCCAAATCCTAGCACAACTAGGTCAAAAATGCAGAATACCAAACCAGAACCGTAATTGCAGGTTTACAAATCACACTATGCTGTAATTAGTCCAACTCAGTCTATACAGGTCCAAATGCATTGATTCCAAAGGCATGCGGTAGCTAAGACATCAAGATACATTTAATCAGAAGACACCAACATCCAAATCCAAAACAATTCCAGTCAAAACAGACGATTACAAGCGCAGTTCGCACATTCTGATCAACCCAGAACAGCAACAGTAAAATCGACATATCTCATTCTACACTACTCCAATTGCCCTGAAATTTTACAGGCACCTCAACACATCAATACCTACAACTTTCATTTTTTAAGCAAAGGCCAATTCGGCCTATAACCATATGATCCAAAACCGGACAGAAAGGGGGTTATGAAACCCTAACTTTTCACATTTCCTTCCAAACCCAAAATTGGTTGCAATTTCCTATCATTTACATCCACTAGAGTCATAACCCCTCATTACCAACCATCATAAATAACCACAACATCATGATCACATTAAACCAGAAAATTCCTCAATAAAATAAAAACTTCACCAATTCATCTCAAACCAAGAAACAAACCACAAATTTCAACACTTTAGCCACCACTAGGCACAAATTAAGCATCATTAAGTGTAGGAGGAAGTGTAATCACCACTTACCTAGTAAACAAGAGAGAAGGAGTTGTAGAACACCTTAGCTTCCTTAAAAACTTCACCAAACAACTTACTAGCACCTAATGGAGGGATTTTATGGAGTAGAAACTAGTTTATGTGATTGTTTTTGGAAGATTGAGCTAAATGGAAGCTAAAATGTTGAAGAGTTTCTTTCTTCTTTGCTCAAGAGAGAACCGGCCATGGAGGAGAAGAAAAGAGTGAATTTTAGTGATTTTTTTTTAGTGATTTTTTTTTTGAGATAGTTAACTCAATGGCAAAAAGTCAAAAAGGGTGAATAGTGTCTTAGGCTTCAACCACTCACAAAGTGACACGTGTCACTTCATTAAATGCATTTCTATCCTTTTGTTTCCTCTCACATCAATCACATCTCATCCTCCACTTATCTCTTAACACCCGATAAATTTCACCCAGTATCCGAAACTTAACCTTATTGGCCGAATTTTTCCGAACTTATCGCACTAGTGGGGCCCACGTCCATAATATATCCGTAATTTTTCAAAAACTACCCAATGCTAGAAAAATCATCTAAAAACTAGAATTACTCATAAAATCCACCAAGAAAATTTTCCTAAGCCAGAAAATGAAGAAAACATGCAATTAAGGGGAAAAACCCTAGGAAAATATTAGGGAAATACGGGTTCTCACAAAAAGCTTAGGCTTGAAACCCAGAAAATGTTTCCAAGCCACTTTTGAGCTTTTGTCACTTTATAAGGAAAATTTCAGTTTTTGTAGTGTTTTCTGAAAAATCACAACTTGAGTTTCATAAGTTCAAAAATCATAAATCTTATACCGTTGGAAAATAGATTCAATGAACTAAAATTCTCTAGAAGACACTTCTACAAGATTCAAATCAGAAATCAGTCAAATTTTAGATCCAAATTGCTTCTACAGTAAAAATAGGGCAAAACAGTCTTGAATTTTAGTGAATTTTAAAAATTTATCAAAATTCATAGGAATTGAACTAGCACCTAAAATTTGTACTACTGAAAGAACTTCAAGTCTAGTTTCAAACGTAAGAAATAGAACTCAATTTGAATTTTTCTACACCAAGATACAACAGTTTTTCGAAAACTGGTTTTTGAAACCTGAAACACAAAAATTCCAGCAAACCTACTTGTGAAACCTTTCTCTTTTCCTTTCATTTAAAGCCAACTTAATTGCTCCAATCAAGATGCATCTAAGGCCATCGTTTTAGCAAGATTTTAGTTCAAGAAGAGGCTCCAAAAACAGAAATTTTCTGCTCAACTTTCGGCCATGAGTATGGCCTCAAAACCAGAATTTTTTTTGAGCTCCAAGTTGGAGCTAAATTGGGGCTTTTAAAACAAAAACTTTTAGTACATGGTTGGAGTTAAAATGAAGCTCTAAAACCTGAAATTTTGTTCTCAAAGTCTCGGCCAATAGTAGACTTTAAAACCTGAAATTTTAGCTATCACTTTCAACCAAAATAATGGCTCAAAAACTGAAAGTTTTCAGCTTTAACTCTCGGCCAAAGAGGCTTCACCAAAAACCAGTTTTTGGCTAAGATTTTAAGCTACAAAGAAGGTCACTAAAATCAAAAATTTTTAGCACCATTTTCGTCCAAGATTAGTGAGCAAGATTGAGAGGAAGAAGGTGAAGTTTTTTCTTGGCCAAGGGAGAGGGGAGGTTCGGCCAATGGAGAGGAAGAGAGAGTGTGTGTTGTGTGATTTTTGTGAAGTGAAATGATGAAAGAGTGAAGTGATATAAAGCCAACTTTTATGGTGCAAAAGTCAATATTTGAATAGTGGTTCATTAATGATCCTAATTGAGCTTAACTCAAATCACTCACCTCTAATCCTCCAATTAAGTTTTCTTAGTTTACAATTGATCATCCTTAACTCTCTAAGACCACTACACTCTCAGATCAAATATTATCTCGAAAAGCGTGCTTTCTCAAATTTTCACAAATTGGGCAACAGAAAAATTAAATTTAACAGCAAACGTGTTTTTTTAAAAAATAAAATAAAATGAGACAATGTACAATGCAGATGCAATTAAAATGAATGAAATACTTAATTGAGGCAAATGAATAAATAAATAAATAGATAAGCCAGTAAAAGAAAATTTCGGGTCCTCACAATTGTTGCTAGAAATTTGCTAGACACTTGATTTGACATTTCATAGGCGAGTGTGTACTTTATCGCACTTGACCTAATTCAACTAAACACTTGATATCTTATTTATGCATGTATAAGTAACTTGATTTGCATGACCTGTATATTGATTTGAAATATTTGAAATGCTTGGAAATGTGACATGTTGGGCATTATTTGTGACTTGGTCAGAGTTAGGCGAGTGTGTCCTTATTCGCACTCATCATCCCCTTCTTGAATGATCTTGTACTTATTTGAACTTGATTAGCCTGACCTGTGTTTGTGCTTGTGTTTGACTTGTAAGTACTAAGCAGCATATGTACTACACTCAATCCGAGTGGGAGGTGCCTCTCATCCCATCTCAGTACTTTTATCTTGATTAAATCGATTGGAGAGTTATCTCATCGACCCTAGTACTGAGCGGCAGCATGTACCACACTCAATCCGAGTGGGAAGTGCCTCTCATCCCGTCTCAATACTTTTACCTTGATTAAGTCGATTGGAGAGTTATCTCATCGACCCTAATACTGAGTGGCAGCATGTACCACACTCAATCCGAGTGGGAGTTGCCTTTCATTCCTGTCTCAATACCTCTATCTTGATTAAGTCAATTGGAGAGTTATCTCATTGACCATACTTGTTCTTGCTTGGGTATACTCGAGTATTAGCACCACTGTTTCTATTTGGTATTCGGGTCCAGTAGGGGGATGATCGATGGACGGAGATTGACGTTTAGTGGTGATCTACGGACATTATAATTTCATGATTGACGGAGAGTTAACGGACCCTGGACAAGCTGCCGTGGAACCTGCTCCTGAGAGCAGCCTATATCCTTTGCCATGAACGTGTTTTTTACTGTATACCATTGCATGATCTATCTGGTTACCTGCTTTATTATGCATTATGTCCTGCTCTATTTGGGTTTAACTTAATGGTATCATGCCTGCTAGTTTACTTGCCTGTTTACTTGAAACCTCACTGGGTTTCTAGCTCATTCCTTTTAGTTTGTTTTCCTTAGCAGGCATGGGCAACGGGAAGCGGGAAAAAAAGACGGTTCGAGAGTTGACATCTAGTTTTAAGTAACTTGCCATCCTAGTTGTACTTAGTGATTTGATTAAATGACTTAGAGTTTATTCGTTCGATTGTATGTCTATAAGTAGGGATAATTTGGAACATTGGATGGTCTGTAATGTTTAACCATGAAGTTTTGATGCTCATTTTGCGGTTAATACTATTGGAGTTTGGGAATTGTTATTATTTTCCGAAATTTGTGAGTAAGTCCTGACGACAACTAGGCAGGCGGTCTGCCAAACCCTTGGGTACGCCCTAGGGGAAGGTGGGGGTGTCACAAGTGGTATCAGAGCTGCCTTGCATGATCTCTACGTGAGGTGAGTTTGGGGCCAAATGATGCTATGGTCCCGATTATGCTAATAAGTGAAAAGGACTAGTTGCTCTCCTTGAGCATACACTATGAATTATGGCTATTATAGGCGTAAAACATTTATCATGATACTTGAAGAAGATAGATATGTACGTCAGGTAGGAATCTCTAATATAGGTGATTTACTCTTGGGACTGGTCGACTTGAGTTGTGAATTATCTTATTTTGGATTCTTGTACCCGAGTACCAAAAAGTGAAGAGCACTAAAATAAGGGTCAGTATCTTGATTGCACTTGAGGTAAATTGTTATGGCAAAGGTCAAGGTGTGAGGAGTTCGAGTCTTGGACCTGAGAGTGAACCGATCGAAAAGAGTGAACATGTTTCCATAAGTGGCATAGTATCTTGAAGTATTGCCATAGTATCTTGAGGTATTGCCATACCTGTGTTCTACTTTCTCGTCTATCTCATTTGAGAATATCTAAATTTAATCTCTCGTGGTTGGATTGGGAGTGAATGAACTTAAAAGCCATATGGCTAGAGTTTTCAATTTTAATTAGTTACTTATTTCGACCCTTTGATTTGTCTGGCAGACTATTACTTGAGCTTAAGCGAATCAGTGAGATGACAAATTTGGCTGAAATGCATAAGAAAATAGAGATTCTTCGAAAGGAACTAGAATTTCAAAAGAGACTAGCTGAGCACTAGGAAGGACGATGGAAACACGAATATTTGGAAAAAATTGAGCTGTTGCACAAGAATATAGAATTAAAAAAGAAATACGAAAGGATCCCGGAAGAGGTGCGGAATAAGTTTGAATTGGTGCATTCATCTAGTCAAGCAGCATCTCCAGACATTCCTAGTAATCAAGATAAAAAGGGTGAAGGAAGTTTTCGCAATACTAAAGGGAAACGTAATGAGATTAGTGACGATGAACTTGCTATGAAGGATAAAGAGAGAAAGAAAAGAAAAATGGACACTTCAAAAAGAGATGCATAGCTGCTAAGTGTGAAACATGTAGCAAAATTCATACGGGATTATATTATTTGAAAACTGGTGCATGTTTTGGATGTGGCTAGCTTGGACATCGAGTGAGGAACTGCCCAAGCCAATTGAATTTCAGATGGTGAAGTGGCTGTAATAGTCAAAGTTAGCAATTAGTGATATTTTGCTTGAAATAGTTGTAATTATTGGACTATGTGTTGTGAAAGTTTTATGTAGTAACTTGTCTCTCTGTTAGAAACAGTGGACTTGGTACCTAATGTTTTAATCAGTGATATTAAATGTTGGTGGTTGGTTAGCATTGAATCCTTATTTATGAATCAATTACTATAATTTAGTCTTGAATTTAAGCGAGAATTCTTCATTTGTGGTTCGAAAAGAAGAAATTTTGATTAGAGGGGGTGATTCGAATGTAGTGGTATAATTGTAAAGATGAGAGAGGTCTTACATTATGGGCGATTTATCAACGTACAGTATATAAGTTTGAGAACTAGTAAGAGTAGTAACCAAGTTCCAAATTTTCTTTTCATCGAGTTTGAAGTTTGTGTCACCTTTCACCTTTTGATACCTTCATTGACCTTTCTTAGCATGATAATTTAGCCATTACGTTATTAAGATTTTCTCTCTAGGCAAGTTTGTGGTAGCGGCATGAGTGAGAGGAAGCTCTTGAGAAGTAGAATAAAACCCTGTAGAATCGAGTTTTGTGAGCAAAGGAGAAAATTTCGAGGACAAAATTCTTTCAAGGGAGAGAGAGTGTAAGGACCCAAAAATTATCTTTATTTTATCTTATTTCTTTGAGTACTTTTTCTTTACTTAACTTTGTTACCTTAATTTCCTAGATATTTTTATAAGTGAGTCAAGTTTTTAAAAGATTTTACTTTTATAAGTTAGTACATGTTAAGTTCGAAGTGCTTTATGGAAGTAGGACCCGCTAATGCGGTATGTGCGTTAAATTTTTTAAAATTAGGAGAAGTTTTGTACAAGTGGATATTATTTTATAAGGTGCTAAGGGATAATTAGAGATTGGCTAGATATTTTAGCCTTTGGAAGACAAAGAGATGAGGATTCACCGTAGCAAGACACTTGTCAGAAAAGCCATGGTTCTTTGACTTTGACTAAGACTTTCTTAACCCTTTAATTAACAAAAAAATTGGCCAAAATCCTATCACTTTTCTCTTCCCTTTGGCCGAAATCTTGAGCTAGGAAAAGAGAGAAAATTTCAACATTCAACTACCAAATCTTGCTTGAATCTTGAGTTTTAACCTTTGATCTTGCAAACTACTCCATAAAAGGTGATATCTAAGGTGGATTAAGGGCTTTGGTGGAGTGATTTGGGGAGAGAAGCTCTTGGTTTCCATTTCTTCTTAAAGTATTAAGGTAACTATATCAAGAAGTTCTCTTTTCTTTTAATACTTGCTTATAGTGGATTTAAGGTTTGATTTTGGTAGTTTTCTTGAGAAATTTCATGGTTTGAGTGGTGATTCAAAAATTTCAGTTTTGATGGTGAAATTTCAGTTGTTATACAATGCTTTGAACTTGGCCATGATTTAGTAGCTTTGCCATGTGAATCTTCTGGCATTTATATATTATTTTGGCTTGCCTATGGAAAATTTCAGCTTGTAGTTCAAAATTTCAGCTTAGGGTTTCAATATTTCAGCTTTGTTGTGGTTGGTTTTTAAGCTAGAAAATTGGCTATATTGCATGGTTTTGTGGCTTTAAACAAGTGTACTTTATAGCTTGTAACTTGTGGTTGTGATTGAAATTGGATTGATATGAATATTGGTGTTGAGTTTGGATGGAAAAGTTAAGAAAATAAAGGGAAGTGTTGCTAAAAATTTTCCCGCAGGAGACTCTGAGCAGTCTTGAAAAATCTATTATATCTTGGTGTAGAAATATCCAAATTGATTTCCGCTTATTGCATTTAAAACTAGATTCAAAGTGCATTCTATCGTGAAAATTTCAGAATTTTTCTCAATTCCTATGAATATCTATGATTTTTCAAAATTGACTGAATTTTCATACCTGCTCTGTTTTTCTACTTGATGAAGCAACAATTTGAGACTGGAATTTGACTGATTTATGGATAGAATCTTACAAATGTGTATTCAGGAAATTTTTAGTTCTTTGAGTCTATTTTTCAACGGTATAAAGTTTATAAATTTTGGACTTAAGCATCTTGCGATACGATTTTTCAAACAGTGTCGCGCAAAACAGGAGAAAATTCTGTTTTCTAAACTTGTTCTTACTTCCATTTCCAACTTTCAGTTGGAGTTGTTAAACCATTTTGAGCTTGGTTTTATAAGTGGAGTTGAGGTTTTCTCACAATTGTATACCTTTGAGTTGAATAGTGATTATTAATTGTTCGAGACCGAGTTTCCCTACTAGCCCTTAGTCATTATTCAAATAGCGCATAGCATGAAATCCTTAGTTGATGGTGTTAAAGGTTTAGTATAGGATGGTAGGACTTATGAAGAAGAATTCTAGCTATAACTTGGTTCTTGGATGGTGAATTTGTGGCTTTTAGACCACTATGCTTGTTAACCCTACTTATACATGAGTTTTCACTAAAAACTAGGATGGTCTGTAATATCCACACTCCTTTCTATTTATTTTTCTATTATAGAAAAGGATATCCCCTTCCTGACATAGTTGGAAGTTCTTATTCTTATAACTTAATAAATTATAAATTGATGGCTTTTGGAATGTTTAATCATGAAGTTTTGATGCTCATTTTGCAGTTAATACTATTGGAGTTTGGGAATTGTTATTATTTTCTGAGATTCGTGAGTGAGTCCTGGCGACAGCTGGACAGGCGATCCGCCAAACCCTTGAGTACGCCCTAGGGAAAAATGGGGTTGTCACAGGTGGTATCAGAGCCACCTCGCGTGGTCTCTGCTTGAGGGAAGCTTGGCACCAAGTGGTATTATGGTTCCGATTCTGTGAATAAGTGAAAAGGACTAGGCGCTCTCCTTGAGCACAAGCTATGAATTATGACTATTATAAGCATAAAACCTTTATCATGATACTTGGGGAAGATAGATATGTACGTCAGGTAGGAATCCCTAATATAGGTGATTTACTCTTGGGATCTGCAGGCTCGAGTTGTGAATTATCTTATTTTGGATTCTTGTACCCAAGTACCAAAAGTGGAGAGTACTAGAATAAGGGTTGGCATCTTGATTGCACTTGAGGTAAATTGTTATGGCAAAGGTCAAAGAGTGGGGAATTCTAGTCTTGGACCTGAGAGTGAACCGATCGAGAAGAGTGAACATGTTTGGCTAGGGTTTCTATAGATGATGGCTAGACTGTCATGTGTGTTTGAGAAACTAGCACTATAGATCTCTTTTCCTTTCCTTATGTTTGTGTGAAACTTTTGATGTATGAAGTATGTTTTAGGGTTTTGTTAAGTACATAAGTGACAATGGTACCCCTTGTGTTAAGACCCCAGAATAGGAATAAGTGGCACAGTATCTTGAGGTATTACCATACCTGTGTTCTACTTTCTCGTCTATCTCATTTGAGAATATCTAAGTTTAATCTCTCGTGGTTGGATTGGGAGTGAATGAACTTAAAAATCATATGGCTAGAGTTTCCAATTTTGATTAGTTACTTATTTCAACCCTTTGATTTGCTTGGTAGGCTATCACTTGAGTTTAAGCGAATCAGTGAGATGACAAATTTGGGTAAAATGCATAAGGAAATAGAGATTCTTGGAAAGGAACTAGAATTTCAATAGAGATTAGCTGATCACTAGGAAGGACGATGGAAACAAGAATATTTGGAGAAATTTGAGCTGCTATACAAGAACATAGAATTGAAAAATAAATACGAAAGGATCCTGGAAGAGGTGCGGAATAAGTTTGAATTGGTGCATTCGTCTAGTCAAGTAGCATCTCCAGACATTCCTAGTAATCAAGATAAAAAGGGTGAAGGAAGTTTTCGTGCTACTAAAGGGAAATGTAAAGAGATTAGTGAAGATGAACTTGCTAGGAAGGATAAAGAGAGAAATAAACGAAAGAATGGACACTTCAAGAAGAGATGCTTAGCTGCTAAGTGTGAAACATGTAGCAAAATTCATACGGGATTATGTTATTTGAAAATTGGTGCATGTTTTGGATGTAGCCAACTTGGACATCGAGTGAGGAACTGCCCAAGACAATTGAATTTTGCGATGGTAAAGCAGCTGTAATAGTCAAAGTTAGCAATTAGTGATGTTTTGCCTGAAATAGTTGTAATTATTGGACTATGTATAGTGAAAGTTTTATGTAGTAAGTTATCTCTCTATTAGAAACAGTGGACTTGATACCTGATGTTTTAATTAGTGATATTAAATGTTGGTGGTTGGGCAGCATTGAATCCTTATTCATGAATGAATTACTATAATTTAGTCTTGAATTTAAGTGAGAATTCTTCATTTGTGGTTCGAAAGGAAGAAATTTTGATTAGAGGGGGTGATTCGGATCTAGTGGTACAATTTTGTCATCTTTTTTTACCCGCACAGGGTTAGCTAGCCAGGTCGGGTAATAGACTTCCTTCACAATTCTTTTTTCGAGGAGTTTGATCACCTCTTGTTCAATCACTTCATTTCATTCTGGCGCAAAATTTCGTCTCTTTTGCTTCACCGATCGAACACCAGGATCTACATTTAACTTGTGAACCATCAGTTTGGTTGGAATTCTGGCATATCTTCTGAACTTCAGGCGAAGATTTCGGCATATTTCTTTAACAGTGATTCCAATGCTTCTCTATTCAGTTCGGTCAAACGTGACCTGATTTTTGTTACCCTATTCGGATTTCCTTCACTTAGAGGAAACTCTTCCAGCCCTTCATCTGTTTCCAACCTCTTCTCATGCTCCACTAGCTCTAGGGATTCTAAACTGATAGTTTGCACCACCAACTTTTCTTTTCCTTTTAGAGTCGTAATATAGCAAGCTCGAGCTACTTCTGGATCTCTCAACACCTCGGCTACCCTCTCCGGCATGAAAAACTTCATGCTCATGTGCAAGGTGGAGCAGACCGCTCATACTGCATTTAGCGTTGCCGCCCTAAAATCATATTGTATGTGGACACATCTTTTACCACTACAAAGTTTAACGGGACAGTTCAGCATTTGGGCATCATTCCCACCATCACCATGAGAGTTATCATCCCCTCAGGTTTTGACTGGTGGTCCCGCGAATTCAACGAGAGGAGTTCGGACAGGGATCAACTGCTTTTCTTGTAATTGCAAGTTCTTAAACATTTTATAGTACAACATATTGATAGCACTGCCATTGTCTATATATACCCTCTTTACCTTGTAATTGCAAGATACTACCTTTATGACAATGGTTTCATGATTATTTGAGGCGAGGAGCACGGCATCATCAGGGCCATACACAATCTCCTTGTAGATTTTTAGCCTCTTACTCGAGTTATCTCCATTTGAAGGGGGCGGTTGCCCCGCCGAGCTGTTTGGCTGTCCTCCCCTGATGGGTCCTCCCACTATAGTATTGATCATCCTTGTGAGGTTACTTTTGTCTGGTTCAGGAGTTCGGACATTTTGGCTTTGGAACCGATCTCGCGGATAGTTCTTATTCTCCTATTTATACTCATTTCTCCCTTGGGCAGTTCGGTCACTTCGTATGAACTGCCTCAAGTGTCCTTGCCTTATTAACTCTCCCATATCCTTCTTGAGATCCTAACAATCTTTCGTGTCATGTCCCACATCCCTGTGACAGGCACAATACAAATGATTTCTTTTACCTTTATTTCCGGACAGCCTCTTCGGGGTCTGGGATAGACCCTTGGCCTCCATAATAGCTAGTATCTTCGACAACTAATCAAAAATGCTTCTCTAAAATTGGTTTCCCTGTGTATCGGCCAGATTAGCATTTCTCTTTCTCTTCTCGTTCCTCTGCTTCTCCTATTCGCTCTTTAGGCAATTGGCCTCCTCTGCATTGGCCTTCTTATGTGCCCTATCCAACATTTCCTGAACAGACTTGGGAGGTTTGTCCACAAATTCTGTGTACAGCTTTTGTAGTCGCAACCCATTAATAAAGGCTGCCATGACCACTTTATCGTCCCTGATCTCGTACTTAGAGAGACTTCTTGTTAAATCGTACCATGTACTCTCATAGCGATTCTTCGAGCAGTTGCCGAACTGCCATCAGATGAGCAGTACTGTTAGAGAATGCCCGTGATAAAATGAACTGAGCAGTAAAAAACCGAGCTAGCTGCCCAAAAGACCAAATTGATGTGACGACCCCACCTCTCCCTAGGACGTACCCCAAAGGTTAGCGGACCGCCTGCCCAACTCTCGTCAGGACTCATTCACTAACATTAAGTTCAAAGATAACATTAACTCCAAAATAGGCAGGAAACTCCCCAATAAATATTATAAACCATCCAACTGATGTGCGGCGGATCTAGACGAACACCAAGTTGGGATGATTTGCGGAACTTTGACCCTTCTAGAATCACAAGCCACGAACTAAGGAGATTCCTTAACCCAAGACTAGCAAATTTAGTGAACCAGAAGTATAGTTAGAAGAACGCCACAACCAAGGAGACTACTTGATTGATAAGTTCAATGAACAGCTTGAGATTGATTCTCAAGTATTCAAAGGAAATTCTCTTGAGGCAAGAGAGAGTGAAATAACTCACATATATTTTATAAAATCTGAATTCCCCTTTAATGAATGAAAACCTAGGCTATATATAGCCTTACAACTTGAAAACCTAAAGTGACTTGAAAACCCTAACTCGGCTAGGCTAGGCCTTTGGCCCGATTCCACTACTCAAATCCACTATCTAATGGTCAGCTTATAATCGATCCAATGCTTTAAGCTGGCCCAACATAACCCAATAAAAGCTAATTAACCAACTTAAGTTATAGTGAGACTCTATAAATCGGATCCAACTCAACATGAGGTCTTGGACCGAATTTATTCCTAGCAAATAAAATAGAAATCTAGAAAATAAACTACTAACTATTACTAAAAGATTCAATCTCTTGCAGCCCAAAACATGGCCCATAAGCGGCCCATATTTCGTATCACCAACTTTCCAAAATATCCATACTTATGTGCACAACTAAACAGATCGAAATATAAGTAGTTCAATCAATTCACTAAGAATAAATACGATGGCATTTACTTAAAATGGGGACTACAACTTTCGAACTCACAATTCTTTGGACACCAAATGAATAACACTAAAATTCTTCAATATAACATTTACACGCTACAAATCGTCCAAAATATACAAATCAAAGTACAAGTCAAAAGATAAGAACTTGAACAACTAGTGCCATAACACAGGACCAACCAAATACAAGTTTAAGATTTCCTATTCCAAACTAGTACTATTCTTGTCTCTTTCATCCCCGCACCCTATTAAGAAAAAACAAATAAAGGGATGAGTTGGAAGCCCCGTGAGGTTCCAAGAAAACATGCAGTCAAATTGACAAGATATCAATCATATATATCGAAATCTTATAACTAAGATTGTAAACAATTACAAATAGAG
This sequence comes from Coffea eugenioides, assembly GCF_003713205.1. Classification (NCBI taxonomy): domain Eukaryota; kingdom Viridiplantae; phylum Streptophyta; class Magnoliopsida; order Gentianales; family Rubiaceae; genus Coffea; species Coffea eugenioides. Next base: position 47,394,409 of record NC_040036.1, on the reverse strand, counting down.
TCATTAACAGTTTATATATTCAAATAAGCAATTTAACACCAGTAACAAAAGGATATGGTACTGATATGGCGACTTCCGCCAGATTCTAGGTAGAGCACCTAGGATTCAAACGTTGATACAACTGATACGGTGCTCCTGCCAAATTTCAAGCGTAGCACTTAGTCCCATACAGTGTTTCACTTGCAGCCAATTCTGCAATAGTATTTTTCAAACCCGTTGACACTCCGTCAACGTTTGAAATATAGTAACAAGTCCAATTGATCACCACTTTACTCTAATCTCCGTCCACCGTTCAACCCCCTACTGAGCTCGAACACCAAACTGTAATAGTGGTAGTAATTGTGACGACCCCACCGCCCCCTAAGGCGTACCAAAGGGTTTGGCGGATCGCCTGCCCAGCTCTCGCCAGGACTCACTCACTCGTATCACGTGCATACATCCATGGACCATAAATAACATCGCCATTCAAGCTTATACATTACATTGATGCACAATCAATATACAAAGCCTCTATATACCCAAATAGATTCAAAATGTATACAATCCAAGTAAAATCATCCTAATCGAGTGATAGCGCGAGTACAAGTCAAAAGTCAAAAACAACTAGGCTACGCTAGTCTTTACATATCTCACGTCTCGCTCGTACCCCTGTAAGGAAAACAAATGGAGTGGAATGAGCTAAAAGTCCAGTGAGGTTCCAAATAGCAAATTGACCATTATTTATAAGCACAAGTTTTCGGTATAGCAAAGTAACGAGCATGAAGAGTTCATAAAAGTGAGCAATAACACGTCAAGTAGCAATCTCAAAATGAGCGAGTGTAAAAGTTTTTCAAAGAAACAGTAATCCAATAAACAATAATCACCCCAAAGTATAAGGATACGGATGGCTCTCAGGAGCCAAATTCCCATTTCATTACCAGAAGCTTGATCACGTAGTAGTTGACACTCCGTCAACTTTCAAGTAAAGGAACCAATCCAGTAGAGCACCACTTACGCTACTCTCCGTCCACCATTCAAACCCCCTACTGGGCCCAAAATCCTCAAGAAACACGGGTGGTAATACTCGAGTATACCGATTAGTCGAGGAGATAACACTCCACTCGACATCACGAACTACCCATGGTTCGTTATCTAATCGACCAAGCCCTTGCCGGCTCGACTCGATTAACTAGCCAGTGAGTTGGGGTTCCCCAAAAGTCGACGAGGTAACACTCCAATCGACTGAATTAAAATCAAAGTACGAAGACGGGAATGAGAGGCACCTCCCACTCGGATTGAGTGTGGTACATACTGCCGCTCCGCACTTACAACTCAAGTACAAGTATATCGAATCAATTGCAACAATAAACAAGTATATATCATATTAAGGCAAATGCAATAAAGTACACCCTTGCCCGATCAACAAATCTCGTATCATGTATTTCATGGATCAAGTATCAAAACAAGTGTCCAATTCAACCAGATATTTGGAAGCACTCACCAAAATGAAGTGCCCCTAGTAATCACGTCTGGGTTATACTCTGGGTTCGGAGTCCAAATCTGCGATAAAACTCAATTTGAGAACTTTGAAACATGACTAAGATTCGAAACTTAGACGTTTCATTCAATAAGAATCAAGAAATGGAAATTTACTTGGAGAATATTCGTGAAACACTCGCTCGCTTTTCAAACTATATAACTTTGTAACATTTATACTTGGAAATGCCATTCGAGTCGAAAGTACAAGGAAAACGTACTCCGAGCAGTCATTATTTTATTTCTCAAGGGTACAAGTTCGGCCAAATTCTTACTTATATACCTCGGTAAAAGAAGACGCAAATATCCTAGATGATTCAAGTAGTAATCACTCTTAACCCTTACTCAAGTCGCAAGTATATTTCTCTAGTGCTCGAGCGTAAATTTGGGCAGCATGCCCTTTGTGTTTACCTAATTTTCCAGCCATTTTGGCTTCATTATTTTTCTCATTCAAACCCAAAAGTACACACTCAACAATCTAACTTCAATAGCCGTCCAATAGGCTCAAGACAATACAAGGACAAAAATCAACTAACAACAAGTGCGGAAATCAAGTTTACAAAAGACAGATTTGACGGGTTTTTGCGGAAAGAACACATCTGAGGCTACGCTTATCGGATTGGTGTGCAACTTATACCATTTCGAAGCTAAGACGAAGTCCTACAACTTTCATGAAGATCACTTGGTCAAATTTCCAGTGTAACCTAATCAAATTCCCAGTTCACCGAACCAGGTTCCAACTAATCGGCTAATTAACCGTACTACACTAGAATGGTCATATCTCAGGCTACCAAGGTCCGTTTAAGGTGTTCTTGTAGGTGTTGAAAAGCTAAGACAGAGTACTAAAACTTTCATGTTTTGGAAAATGGCTAAATTAGCACGGATCCTAGTGAATAAACATGATAAACTGGATGAACTGACTAAAACGGAACACTGGAAACATCCTAAAATAGTGAGGGTATTTTGGTCTTTTCACAGGTACGTTGCTCCGATTGAGCTGAAATTTTGTAGGTACCTATAAAATACCATTATATACAACTTTCATGTTTTATTCCAAGCCTAATTCGGCCTCTAACATGGTGAAATAAAACCGGACAGAATAGAGCTGAAATTTTCCAGAAATCTGGAATTTTGGGATTCAATGCAACCTTTCTTGATTTCTTGCTCCAATCATCACCACAACCACTTATATAAGCTTAAATACAACATATATCATCCATATAGCAAGGATAGGCAGCAAATACCTCAAACCCTAACTCACATAAATCACCTTTAAATCATCATAACAACTTGTATCACCACTAATCCAACCAAAACAAGTATTATATAACAACTTAAACCAAAATAAAAGAACCAAAGCCATGATTTAGCCTTATACCTCAACAAATGAAGCTTGTAAGAGTGATACTTCACCTCCTCTTGGAATTCTTGGTTCCCCTAGCTTCTCAAGCTCACAACTCACTCTTTAATCGGTTTAGAATTTTAGTTCCTCACTTAACACTCACAAACTCAAGATAAAAATGGCAGCTCTCACTTGGGTTTTTCTCTCCCTCTCTCTCGGCCAAACAGCAGAAAAAATGAAGAAGAAATGCAGCTCCAAGGTGATAAGAAGGTTGGACAATTGGTCTTGGTCAAGACCCTTAATGGTGTGACACTTGTCACCACCAATTACCAAGCAAAATTTTCTTTTTCTTTCTTGCAATTTCAGCCCCAAAATTCGGTCAAGGCTAGCTGGAAATTAAGGAGATATTTTTCTCAAATATTAATGAGCTTGTATGGTAAGAAAGTGTTGATCAAGTGGTGTGTTCAATCGGTAGTGCATGGTATACGTCGATTCGCACCGTTTTTCCTTAAATCACACGTACTAGATTTTTTTTTCTTCCTATTCACTAACTTTATATCATTGCTTCTAATCACATATTATTTCTCACCTAAAAGTCACTCTTAAGCACCAAATTTGATCCTCGCTCCGTACCGAAAAATCACCCTACGGAAAAACGTGAAAACCCTAACTTGCTCCAACTTGAAAACGAAAAATGAAAACCTTTACTTTCATGTTCATTTGCACTTATTGTGAAATGATTGGGTAGTAGGGCTATAATAAATGAATAATTTCCAAATAAAAGGGCATTTTTTGAGAAAACGCGAGGGATTTTACAATTCCATAAATTGAATTTAGGGTCTCGATTGAAATATGAGAAATTTGAGAAAACAGTCAGTCACAAATGAAACTAGGGTTTTGATTAGACTTTATTTCTAGATTTTAGGGTTTCTAGTCTGTAAAACAAAACAATAAAATAAAGAAACCGTAATATTCTCTTTGAGACTAAACAACAATAGTATCCTAAAAGTTGGGGTATCACAGTAATACTCGAGTATACCGATTCCGGTGGACCATATCCAATGGATTAACAGTAATCAATGGAGAATCAGTATTCAGTGGAATAAACAGTAGATATTACCCATGGCTCGCCAATCTCCTTGACCAAACCCTCGCTAGCTCGATTCGACCAACTAGCCAGTGAAGTTTGGGATCCCAAGCAGTGAATATAGTCGATGAGATAACATCTCCAACCGACTTTCAAGTCATGCACACGTATATCAGTTTACTTGCAAACAGCTTATCAAGATTTTAGTTAAGTTAAATCGAGTGCGATAAAGCACACACTCGCCTATGCAATAATAAGCTAATTCAAGCAACAAGTCATATTTGAACAACAAGTAGCATGGAACATGCAATTGAAACACTCACCAATTGATCACACCCTTTTTACTTCAAACTATGGTTCTTTCACTTGGTCACTCTCGAGTCCTATGATCAGATAAGCTATCAAGAGTCTATCCATTTCATACCAATATTAATGCAAACTATGAATTTCGAAGTTTTGCTTAGCCAATAAAGCAATTTACAAGTTTACCCTCATATAGCTTTCAAAAGTGCACAGTTTTCTTGTTCAAATCCAGGGGAGAAACCTCACGCATGATTGGTCAATGTGACAAGCATGATACGGTGCAAGAACATATCGCTTATAGCCAAGACTTGTGAAGAAAACGAAACAAGAATCTCGAGGTTCAAAGTTAGTTCAAGTAATTAGATTAATGACTACCTTCTTGCCTAGCCATACTCAAATACAATCTTAAAGATGCCATACTATTCCAAGCCACAACAATTTAAGGAAATTACCTCCAAGTCAACTAAGTAAACTAACCCCAAATCATATAGTTTCCAGTTCAATTCAAGGGGAAAATTATATGTTAGGTCAATGATTCAAGTAAAAGATAGTGTGAAAATATATCCTTTCCATCCACGAATTTGAGCTTAAACTTTCCACAATAGTTGGGTTGTTAGGCCGGAAATTCAACACTTGAAACAAGAAAAAATGAGATTGTTACCTCGTAAAACCTATCATTTTTTGCTCTCATGGTAGGATTATGATATAATCAAATATTTAGGGCATTAACAAGATAATTTCACCATACCAAAACCAAGAGAAAAACCAAACACAATTGCTCTCTCTCTCAACCAGCTTTGAACAAATTTCTAGTTTTTTGAAAAGGTATAACTTGAGTACCGTAAGTCAAAAAATCACAAAACTTACACTGTTAGGAAATAGACTCGAAGCACTAACAGGCTTTAGGAGACATCTTCATGAAATTCAGGTCATAGATTAGTCAAATTTCAGGTTATAAATCAGTCATGATTTTCAAGAAACTTTCAAGATTTTCTAGTCTTTATAGAAATTGAATCAAACCCTAAATTTTATACTGTTGAATCTATGAGTCTAGTTTCAAACGCAATAAACAAAACTCAATTCTAACTTTTCTATATGAAGTTATAGCCAATTTCCCAAAAACTGTGCAAAGCTTCCTGCGAAAATTTCCAGATTGCTAATAATGTGAGAAAATGCAACATTCACTAACAAAATCTCACTCCCTTGACTCAAATTCAACATACACTTATAGTATAAAGTCTCATAGGGTGTTTTGAGTAAAATTGAACTTAAAATCATCATGAAATTTTTGGAAATCAAAGCTAAAAATCCATAACCTGTTTTGGGCCAGCAAGCACATGATTTCTCAATTGTTTTTCCAATCATTCCTTCAACTAAATCCCCACAATTTCAAGCAAACTTAACTAACACATCCATAAGGTTTTATTACCAACATAAAAATAGGTATCTATAGCCAAAATTTTAACAAGAAAATCACCATAAGTGCATACACCATCCAAACCCTAAGAACTCAAGCGTCAAGTTCAGGTATCATCAAGTTCAAGCACCACAAGATTCACCACAAGATTTCACTTATTTTAAACATAAGACAGAGAAAGAAAGATGATATAGCATTTTTACCTCTTTTGCTTTCCAAACCAAGATGAAATTCAACCCATAATCTACAAACTCTTCTTTCCTTCTAAGCTCAAGCCAAGTTTGATGGACAAACCAAGTTCTCTCCTTCTTTTTCCCACAAAACCTAAGTAAGATTAAAGCAAGATTGGAGGCAATATTTCTTCCCTTTTCTCTCATGAAGTTTGGCCAAGAGGGAGGGGAGAATGAAAACTTTTGGTTGTGAAAAGAAAAGCTAATGGCAAGACTTATCTTGGTCCAAGTCTTGGTCAAGAAGTTGTAATAGAGTGACAAGTGGCAAGTCAAGAGAAATCTTTATCTAATTGGTCAAGAAGTTGCAGTTGTTTGACAAGTGGCAAGTCAAGGGAAATCCTTATCTAATTGGTCAAGAAGTTGTAGTTGTTTGACAAGTGGCAAAACAAGGAGTAATATCTTACTAGCGGTCTCTAATTCACCAAAATGTCTAACTCTCCTTTGATTAACTCTTAACACCCCTTGTCACCTATTCCCTTTCGCACAAAACTCCCTCTAATTCACCAAATTTATTACACGGACCTAACTAGTCGATCACACTAGTATCCTACACTATGAGACTTAATATGTATCAAATGAGACATGCACCAAATTATAAAAGGGAAAAGACAGAAATCTTTACTCAACCATTAAAGTCACCATGAAATTAAGGCAAGTAAATTAAGATAAAAGAAAATATAAATTAACTTTTTTTTTCAAAATTAAGAGAAAATATAAAATAATTTTCGGATCCTCACACTCTCTCTTCTATAGGGTTTCCTCCGACTTATCCAAGCTAAACACGTATCACCATTTCTTATCAAAATTCCTTCCTTACTAATCGTAAAGGAAGAATCGTCGCTTAAATCTGAGACTAAATTGCAGCAATTGACATATGGATAGGAATTTAATACCAACCGAACATAGACATTTCATATTACTAATGCAAACATTAGGTTTCAAGTTCAAGGTTTATAACTGGAATCCAACTCACTAAGTAAAACTTTCGCTATATATAGTCCAACAAGTATAACTCTTCCAGATAAAACATCATGAAGGGCTAACTTCGACTAAGACAGCAGATTTCCCACAGCTTAAGTCATTTATTTCGAACAGTCTCTCACTTGATGTCCAAAGTTGCTGCATCTACAAGGCACCAATTTTCAACTCACAGCTTCAAATATGAAGTTTTGTCATAGATTTCACACTTAGTAGTTACAAATCTCATCTTAATGTATCTCTTCTTTCTTTGTATCATGAGAGTTTCCTTCACTACTTTTAATTTGGTTACTAGAAATGTTTGGGAGAGACAACTTGAGTAGGTGAATGCACCAATAATTTTATTCCATACCTTATTTCGCAATTCCTATAGTTTCCTCTCGTATTTTCCTCACTTTTTCCTGTTCTTGTTCAGTAACTCACTCTTGTTTCCATCGTCCTTCCCAGTGGTCAGCTAATTTCTTGTAGAACTCTATCTCTTTTTGACAAACCTCTCTTTCTTCATGTATATTTTCCAAATTCTTCATATCACCACTTCACTTTAACTCAAATGTCAACTTGTCAGACAGACCAAAAGATCGATAGGAGTGACTAATTACAAGTTAAAACTCTAACCATATATCTCTCAAGGTCTTTTACTTCCAAACTAGCCATTAAGTCTCAACTAAGATAAATGAGAAAGTGAAACGCAAGGAGGAAAATACCTCAAGATACTATGCCACTTACTCCTATTCTGGAATCTTATAAACATAATGAAACACTGAATCATACTCCTTAGATCACAAGTTCCACACCTTAACTCACTCTCCACTATACATTCATCTTCAAAAGGCATGCTCAAGAAGAAACTATGCCCTCTTACCCCCAATAGTACTTTTTCCATCCTCAATCGAAGTGGTCATCCTAAGTTCACCAAAAGGTTGTATACAAGATTAGAATCCAACCCTTTCCCTCGGAATCCCCATACAGACCCTAGAACTTGCACTCTCAGAAGGATAGGAATCAAGACCAAGTCCATATATTTCTAAAGAAGAATAAGTATTAAGAGAGTATAGGTAAGAGTACTCAATCAAGAGCCAAAATACAGTTATCTAATATGTGACGCCCCCACTTCTCCCTAAGGCGAACTAAAGGGTATCCGCGGGACGCCTGCCCAGCTCTCGCCAGGACCCGGTACAATTTCCGTTCAATCTTAATACAATAGTTTCTAGAACGACAAGACAAAGTAAAGAAGTGCGGAAAACTTCTATAAATATTATCCTTTTTTACACCACAAGTTCACGATACATAAGTTACCCAACCTTACATACGGATTCCCAAAAGATACATCAATTCCCAAAATATACAGCAACCACAAGAATAGTTAATTACATTTGAAACCCTAATACAGAAGTACATCAAAAGGGTTCCACCAAGTTTCACTCCGTCCATTCCTGTTAAGGAAAACAAATCTACGGGGTGAGCAATCGCTCGTGAGGCCAAGAACACACATGCAAGCACATTGTCCAAGTAACAATCCCAATTAACGAGTAAACAATAATATTCAAGTAAATGACAATTTTAGCCAGAAATTAAACAGAAACAATTCAAGGATATACGAGCTCTCAGGAGCTATTTTCCACTTGCACGATCAAGAACCTCCACGAGTTGACACTCCGCCAATCGAGTAGGTTATAATCCGTAGAACCTCACTTATCATGTCCCCGTTCACTATTACATACCCTGCACCGGGCCCGCCTGTCATTTGTTTGAGGTGATACTACTCGAGTATGCCAAGCAAGACCTCTCACTAGGTCAAGCTTACCTTTTTCTCATGGTTTACCAAGGAGTCCGAGCAAACCCATGCCGGCTCGAGTCCATGGTTGGCCAGTGAGACTTGGGCGTCCCCCATATTCATTTGTGAGTCAAGGAGATTCACTCCAGCGACGTATGCAGCCATAGCATACCATTTCATTTCATTCAAGCATTCAATATTTTTCAATCATTCAATTCATTCAATCAAGTCATTCATGATTCATTCATTTCAAATGAGAATGAGTGCGGTAAAGTACACACTCGACTCTATTTTTAAAATCTCTAATCATCTATAACAGTTAAGCATGTATCAAGTACTCATACACTTGACACTCACCAAGTAATCAAGAAGCAAGTACAAGCGTTTGTTTTAGGCGTCTCCCGTGAGATCCTCTTGAAGGTCCTCTTGAGTGCCTGAGTAATTAATAATGAACTATCACTTATAAACCCCAATTATCAAGAAAGATTGCACACTTGTACAATTTAAGAAAATTTCACGAAAATGAGCCTTAATTACTCGTAAATTGAGACTCAAAAATGGGGTTTTAAAATACAAGCAAAATCTGTTTTTCATCTTTGAAATCGAGTGTAAAACGGTCTAGCAATATCGAAGGAAAATAGAGAGTTCGCAACCTTCAATTTCCTTTAAGTTCAGAAATTTCAGATTTGTCGAGCGATCTTTGGAAAATCGTATCTCACTCTCTGTAAGTCCAAAATTGGAAAACTTGGTACCGTTGGAAACTAATTCCAAAGTACTAAAAGTTTCTAGAAGACACTTTTCCATGATTCCAAATGGAAGACATTCAAATTTTGGGTTCAAGATGCTCTTTTGAATACTAAGGCAGTTTTTGGGGTTGGTTTTTGGCCGACTTTGGAAATTTGGAAAAATTCACATAATGTGAACTAGCCTCTAAAATATGGAACTCAATTAGAGTTACAATCAAAGTTTAAAACAAAACAAGCGGAACAAGAATTGGAGTTTTGAGCACCAAGATATGGAGGCTCAAAGTTACCCAAAAGTTGGGACGGTTAGACCATTTTCCAGGTTTAAAACATAGACTTTGAATCTTTGGTTGAGCATCGAAATGGACTCAGAATGGCACCAAATTTGGTATGATTATACTACCATATAAGGGCTATTCCTCTATCAAATTTCATGCAAAATTTTGTTCGGAAAGTCGGTTAACAAAACCATTAAAGTTCCACAATTTGCTAAGGCAAATCTGCCTTGCACTTTCGTTTTTCTTTTCTCAAACATTTGGCCAATGAAAATTCCTTGAACATGATTCATTTATGAAGAAAAAGTCTAGGAAACATTCAAAATATGTTTGGTAGGTGATTAACACCAAGGATTTCGAGTAACAAGTCCCAAATCAAGATTAGCTATAAATCAGTCCAGAATTAGGGTTTTCTTTCACGAAGACAGCTCTGAAATCGGGCCACAACTCACTCAATTCAACTCAGAATTGAGCGTGGTTGGTAGCTTTTAAAACTACATTCATAAGGCTACAATTTCTCAGAAGCAATCATTTTAAAATTCTGTCCACAACTAGCTCATATTTGAGCATCAATTCGCAGCTCAAAACAGGGCTTCCAGTACAGACAAGAAACAGAACAGGCAAATTTACAAGGTTGGTACGACTCACTCAGGTGGAATCAGAGCATGTATTTTATACCGTTGGAAAAGTGGAAGTGTCTAGTTTCTAATTCCACAAACAGCACTCGATTTCAATGTCGGAGGAAAGAGTTATGGCCGAAACAAAACTACTGCCAGAGAGGCTCTGGTTAAGTTTCCAGTTTTACTACATTTTCGAAATCTCAACTTTTAGCCAAGCAAATTGGATGATTTTTGGTGGAAACTTTCCACACAACCTATACAACATATCTATATCAAAATCAAGTCAATTTAACCACAAAAAATTGCACCAACAGGTGCGGCAAAGCAGGGGCAGAACCGGCACCTCAACATGCAACCCCTCATTTGATTTCCTTTTCACTTTTAACACTTAGCTCTACTAAATTAACACTTAATCAACACAATTAACATCCAATCTCATCAAATCAGATCATCAAAGCCATTGTGGGATTTCATAGAGCCTACTCACAAGATTTTCAACAATATAAAACTACCCATATGAATCTATGAGCTCACAAGTGCAATACAACTTATATAAACCAAGATTCAAGAGGTTGATCATCATTTACCTCCTTAGATGGCTAGAGTAGAAATTTTCGGTCACCTTAAGCCCAAGAAAACCGTGGAAATGCAACTCTTTTCCTAGTTTAAGATGATCACCAAGTAATTTGCAAGTTGTGGTTAAATTTTGAAGTGATTTGGGCAAGAGATTGAAGAGAGAGAGAAGGTGAAGAAATTCTGGTCTTGTTCTCCTTGTGAGGTTCGGCTGCTTGAGTGTATGTGAGGGAGGGAAATCTGATGTTATTGGCTTCTAAAGGAAGCTTAAAATATGTGGCCCAAAATTACTCCAAGTCCACTAAGAAAATAATGCGCGTGCACGCGCGTTTCGTGCTCGTTTCCTCTTGGATTTGTTTCACTTGTGCCCTAAACCTTTAATGCACTTCCATTTATACTATTATTATTCACTCTTAATAGTCTAAAAATAAGGGTCTAATATCCCTCAAATAATTGCGCGCGCGAAAACGCGCACTTTCGATTTGTGCGCGATAACGCGAAATTTCTAAAGAATTCTTATAACGATGGTATAACTATCTAGTACTTGAGGACTTAAACGTAAAAATAACTATTTTAAGACTAATGTATAAGTCTTCAATTTCCAAGCTCGTGGTACCCTTGAATCGATTATTATCTCCAAACGCGCATTCACTATTCTCACTAAACGAGCTTTTATAATTTAAATTGGGTAACAAGTCATTTTAAAAATACATGTAAGCCATGGTTCCATGTAATTGGGTCTAAAAAGGTTGGAATAAAATATTCGAAGTAAACGGCCAAATAAATATTTAAATAAGCTCGTAATAGGAATTTAAAATAAGAAAATTTGCGAGTCCTCACATAATATCACAAGAGTGGTAGACATATATATGAAATTGCAGTTAAGCTACTTCAAAGTCACGTGAACACCTAAAAGTCCACACGAACATAAGAGAAGGGAAACAGGTCTATAGTGCTAGTTTCTCAAACACACATGATAGTCTAGCCATCATCTATAGAAACTTTAACCAAACATTTACTGGACTAGTCCATAAAACACTCATATATCCAATCTCCTCAATCGGTTCTACTTTTTCAAATTCAATCATGATTTCTATTCAGATCATAATACAATAAACTATATCCTTCTCAACTCATAGGTATTCCATCATGAGAAGTATTCAGTACTCAAGTACAAGAATCTGAAACTAGGAGAATTCACGTCTCAGGCCGTACGCTCCCCAAGTGCAAATCAACCAAGTTTGAGATTCATACTCGACATACTTATCCATTTTTTTTCCAACAATAATAAGCAGTTCACACTTAACAGGTCAATTTCCACAATCCGAGAACCCTCTCTCGGCATGAGCTCATTAAGACCTCTGATACGACCTATGACAACCCCACCTCCCCCAAGGGCATCCCAAAAGTTAATGGACCGCCTGCCTAACTCTCGTCAGGACTCACTCAATAACATTAACTTCAGAGATAACAATAACTCCAAAGTAAGTAGGAAACTCCCCAATAAATATTACAAACCATCCAACTTTCCAAAACATCCATACTTATGTGCACAATTAAACATATCAAAATACAAGTAGTTCAATCAATTCACTAAGTATAAATATGATGGCAATTACTTAAAATGGGGACTACAACTTTCGAACTCACTATTCTTTGGATACCAAATGATAACACTAAAATTTTTCAATATAACATTTACATGCTACAAATCGTCCAAAATATACAAATCAAAGTACAAGCCAAAAGATAAGAACTTGAACAACTAATACCATAATACAGGACCGGCCAAATACAAGTTTAAAATTTTCTATTACAAACTAGTACTATTCTTGTTTCTCTCATCCCCGCACCCTGTTAAGAAAAAAAAATAAAGGGATGAGTTAGAAACCCCGTGAGGTTCCAAGAAAACATGCAGTCAAATTGACAAGATATCAATTACATATATCGAAATCTTATAACTAAGATTGTAAACAGTTACAAACAGAGTCATTAACAGTTTAGATATTCAAATAAACAATTTAACACTAGTAAAAAAAGGATACGGTACTGATATGGTAGCTCCTGCCAGATTCTAGGTAGAGCACCCAGGATTCAAACATCGATACAGCTGACGTATCCTTTTCTACAGTATCAGTAACGTATCTAACTGTATCAACATACTGATCTGTATCACCCGAAAGCCACTTATATGCATGCCACTCACTTTCAATGAAATATATTTATATAATATTTGAAATGAGATGACAAATATTTTTAATTGATATATGCATGTGATATGGTGTGATCGAATTTGTAAATGTATATAATATGTATATAGCTACATGATCCGACAGGGGAGTAAGTACTATCTACTGGGCGTACATCGCTCAAACCACATCTTTTTATTTTTTCTTGCAGATCAAGAAAACCAGCTCGTGTACATTTAGAAGATAAATGAGAGATGTAAATAGGTAGATGTTTAAATTCTAGAAAGTTAGACTAAAGCATTTTGTAAATGCAATTTAGCGAAGTGTATGTATTTCATTAGTATTTGTAAGTTTTAAATTTTAGTGAAATTTTATAAATTATGATTATGATGCCTTGTATTTATAGGAATAAGACCTCATAGATACGGCATGCTATGTTGCAAATCCAATCTAGGGACCCAAATTTGGGCCGTCCTGACAACTTAAGTGGAACATAGAGATAGAAAATACCACATCGAACACCAAAGATGCAGCAAACTTTTACACCACCATCTCCACATAGGCAATTGTTGACTGGAGGGAGGTCATATTGGCACTGAACTTCATAAGAAGATTCAGGAAAATTTTATGTCAATCCGGAATAATTATTTGAAAACTCTAATAGTTGCTTCATGGGTAATAGAAAAGTTTCGCATGAATATATAAGAGTTTCATTTAGTTCCATTTAACATATACTAAATGGATCCCACTTAGCATGTGGAATAGCAAGTCAGGTTTTTATGTATTCATGTGGAATTTTTTTCATTGATTTTGGACCAACTACTAAATATGCCAAGTAACCATTTCGGACTGACATAAGAATTTCTCGAAGATTCACAGAGCAGGTTTGAAATTTCAGCTTTGCAACTTCTAGGTGTAAAAATGCAACATGCAGAGAAAGATCTACGAGCATCAAAAATACGTCTACGAGTTCATCTGTCTTTATACGAAAATAAAGAATAAAACAATTGACTCATATAGCCTAAGACATGTATTCTTGCAATCTACATTTGTACATAAAAAATATTCAACAAAATAAAAAAATGTGTTAAATGACTTTAATTTTACTCTAAATACAAAAGCAGCAAGTGTGCACATATTTTTGACTTTCATAGATACATTTCTAGCACTCGCGAGAAAATTCACTGGCAAATCTGGGAATTGTTTGCCTAGCCCCTAACTCGGCTGAGCTGGAGGTTTTTCCTGGTTGATGAGTCCTTTCCTTCAAGGTTTTATGGTATCAGGCATTAAAATTCTCTTCGATTCCCAAAATTGGCCACAAACATATTACTAATTTATTAAATATGGAGGAGACAAGGAGGAGTTGTGGCTTCTGTTGCCACTGTTTGTTTCTAGAAAGAAACCATGTTGTCCAAACAAATCTCTTTATTTTTATTTTTATTTTATTTTTGCATAAAACCGTAAGATTTTGTTGAAGAAACTTAGAAAATTTACACTTGTGTAAAATGGCGGTCATCACTATAACCTGCTCTTACAAAGCAAAACAGAACATTTTGCCAAACAACTGGTGGCTGCAGCTCCATTCAAGAGCAATGTCCCATTTTGCTTGGTTCTTCTCCAACCACTCCAGGAGCAAACACATTTTGTATATTAGATACAATAGCGTGAAGCAGTTCGGCAATCCGACGCAGGACTCTTTAGTAGTTTTGCAATTCTAGCTTTTTAAATACGATACACAGTCAGGACAAACATCCATCATGAAATAATCAAATCAGTAGTCTTTTGGAGGATATTTACATGAGAACGACTGTATTTTGCTTCATATGAAGAATACCATTCCTATTTCTTCTTTTTTTTTTTGTATACAATATTATACAGCCCTGAGATCCCTGAGCTAATCACCCTCAAGGACAAAAAGAATTTGAGTACCAAAAAACCCCTCCTAACTCGGCTTCATCTTCATTTACAATCGCACTCAGGCTTGCTGAGTACCCCTGCTTGAAATGCTATTCTATGTACCTTGATGTATTGACACCTTTAACTATAAACAAAAGGAAGAGAAGTTTATGAAGGCAAAATTACTGCAAAATGGGACTGCGACAGCCATTGTCCATCTGTGGATGGCAATTGCTTTTAAGGCCAAACTCTTGGAAACTTTTGCTGGATGGCATGCTTATCTGATCAGTTTCTGGCCATTCAAGGACGTCTACCTGGAGTTAGTAGAAGATAGTGAAGTACTGCATATAGCCTTAGCTGTCTTCTGTGAATGCTTTGAATACAAAGTCACGGAAGCGTCTTGAATATTGTCTGGGGTCAACAGCTGAGATTGAAGTAGGATCAAATTGGATTGATTTGTATGCATGCTCAAGCTTCTTGCTAATGTCATAATCTTGTAGTATATCTATGATACCAAAAATGAGTACGATGTCATAGAATTCTCCTGTAGGTTCTCCAATCAACTCAAAATCGTTTTTTCTGACTGTTGCCTCAGCACGTGCTGGCATACTAATGCCTAATCTAATGGATGCACACCTGCCAAGCAAGTCAGTACACGATTATTGTTCAGTAAAGGATCTTACTGCTTATGAACCAGAAAGGAAGGCATGGACAACGAAACTAATTACTGAAGCTTAATGATGGTTGAACAGACCACTAGAGTTTTACATATAAAGTCGAACTCAAAAAACCAAAACTACAGAGATAGACACACTTATAAGCAGAATAAAATGCTGTGAATGTGAAGAGAAGAATTAAGACAAAGAGGAAAAGCATGATATAGGGGATTAATCCGATGGATTAGAACTTAAGTCGACATGACAAAATAAACTAAGCTGAAAAGACTGCGGTTCGCTTTGTCAGAATGTTTTACCTAGAAGGATCAAAAAGCAGATCCATGTCTGCCTTGGAAAGCCGAGGAGTTGCTCCTTCACCATTTAGGTCTCCTGCAAGCAAATTCAAGCATACAGCTTACAGAAAGTCTTCAAAAACGAAGAAGTTTTCATATGAAAGTTGGACATTTACCAGGAGTATTCCCTGCTCTAGAACTTCGAGCCTCACATGTCAGTGGCTCCCCAGATTGTGAAACTTCTCGAAAGTGGACACCTACTAAAAGACTGTAATCCATGATTCTCTCCTGCTCAAGAAAATCACAGTCCCTGTCCACTTGCCTGCATAAAAGAAACTGCAGCTGATGCAATCAAATAAATCTAATGTGTATTTAGTAGCATTTATTAGCCGAATGTTCACTCTGCAAATGCATCTCTGCCTATATCAAAACAATCATCATGTAAACCTTGTCTGCAATAAACAGATTTATATGCACTTACTAAATTGGAGTGTCAAATTCTTGCACCAAAACAGGTCTAAAGGTAAACTGCTTGTAACCACAGTTCCCCAAAATCCAACAAATGTAATGTCTTGAAACTGATGAAACAGTTCATATGGTGCTTTTGGAATGATACAGAGCTAATTATCACAGTAAGCAAACTTTTTTATCCCACATCCAGTACTTCAGCTGTTTATGTATAGTACACGATTGGACATACTCATAATATATGCAAGAGTAAACCATTCTCTAGTTCAGAATCCCATTTGATGGTTTTTGAGATGTTTTACAGTGTCCCCTTAGACAGATCTGCAATAGTTCTCAAATTACAAGAATCAAATCTTTACGCACCAAAGTCATTAATAGTTCTGCATGAACAGGGTTCAAGTTTAAATAATCAAACAGAGAGTATTCGCCTTGAAAATTTACAAGAATCTCAATCAGAAAGTATTCAACTTGAATTTTATCATTCATTCCTTTCCTAATGTAGGTAAGACATGTGGAAAAAATTATTATTTTTAATATAAATCTTTTCCTTATTGATGTAGGTAAGTCATATGAAACTGGATTTGTATATCTTTCACTCTTAAAACTGTCATGACTTTTCCTAAATAGAAAATTCTCTTACATTACTGTTAGTTTAGCAACACAGTGTAAGAATAGAAAATGATCACCTGCAGAACTCTTGGAACCAGATCTTCTGCAGTCGAAAGATGAAGTTAAGATCAAGGTCTTTGAGGGTAGTTGTTGAATCAATTTCAGATTCAGGTTTATCAGTTAAGCGGCCATGGGAAGAACCTTTCAAGTCAAAACGCCGGTGAATTGCATACTCTGTGCAGAACAAATTCCCCATTATGACAAACCGCACCTGCACATTAAATCCACTGTGTAACCGAAAGCATAGGAGTTTGTTGTTCACACCAGATATTAGCATTGACAACACCTGAAGATTACCTTCTTCTGTGCAGATCCAGTTAACTTTACGCAATGCAGGCCATAGAACTTTGCAATTAGGGTGTTCTCAAAGGCTCGAACATGATTGTAATAAGCTGGAAGCATCCTTAAAAGTACCTGTTTCAGCAGTTGTCAACTAAGACTAAGCTGCTATTTACAATCATCTTAAATCTAAAAGCTCGTGATTACTTTTCACAATGTCACAATAAATTTTCCCATAAAAGGTATGATCTGATACTGGTAAACAAAGACACAAAAGTGATGCCAACAAATTAAGAAAAACAAAGTATTTGTGTTTTCCATATTTGAAGCAGAAAAATGAACTCACTTTTACTTCTGCCTTCTTCATGGTCTTTATCATGTACTTGTCATCATTGGTAAGGTAAAAAAAGCTTCCACTTTTTCCAGGGGAAGAGAGCTCCCGCAGAGCATCATTTCCACAAATAGATATCATGTAATCTGCTGGATCCACCTTAAATAGCTTCCTCAGAGTCCTGCAAGTAGATTTGGCTCTAATCATGCTTGGAAGTCAGTGAAAACGCTACTGCACTATGACCAAAAAAATGACTAAGTATTTCTCTCCCACCACCTCTCCAGTTCTCTATCACCTTTGTATGCTTTTCCAAAGGATTCAAAGTCAGATAAGTTATGGATGTCATGAGTTGAAATATCTGTAAAATAAATCTCAATAATTAAAAATTTGTTTCTCTTTCTAAAATAAGACCTCATAAAGCTCCTTGGAAACTCAATCAGAAGTGCAGTGAACCCAGAGGATATCTTTAAATACTTGAGTGACACTTTTATCTTTTGGAATTTTAAAGTACAGAAACTGAAGAGGTTTGAGGATGCATAGGAATTCCAATTCAAAAGTAAATGACATATAAAACAACAGAGAATTTAGAACATCTTTGTCAACCAAATCCGGCACATAATAGCAATCAAGTAAAGGGAAAATACAGTTGAGCCTTTCCAGTAGAAATACCCAACTTAAGGAAAACAAAAATATGATTGTGGGCCTTTCATGATTTCTATGAAACAGTTGCCATCATCCCACAGCTTTACTTTCTTGTTAGAGGCCGTACTAAAGACTGGAAGTTGAAACGTAAAATCATGATGTCAGAGCATCTAGATTCAAAACAAACTTACCAAGAGCTCACCTGAAAACCAATGGGCAGTAATCCTTCCATCTAAAATCACAAGATTGATGTGGTGGTGTATATTTTGATCCTTCTGGAGGAAATTTAGTCCAAAGCTTTTCCCTTGTGTCAAATGCTGTAGTTCTTAGATCAAGTGATTGGGCAGGAGCAGGCCTGCCCACTGAATGCCTATAATGACATCATATATCAGGTATAAGCATGTACACAAGGGAAAAGAGATAAAGATCTACTTAAAAATTATCAATGCCCATAATGACATCATATATTTGATTAATTGTCGACTTTCATGTCGCCAACTTTTCATCCCCAGAACATCTTTATCGGTGAGCTGTGTTTATTTAAGTAAAGAGTTCCATATCTTGCTGTAAAAACATGGGTAGAAATGCAGCCATATAGGAGGTAAGCTGGAAGTGTATAATAGATCGTTATACATAGCAGAAATCCAGGAGATATTACAGGAAGATGCTTTTTGACTAGAAGAACCAATTTACATATACTCTCTTCGAAATAGGAATCCATATTTAAACTGGTGATAGTTTAAGTCCAGCAGAAAGAAAGTAATGTTAATGTCACTAAAGTGTCCTGCGACTCAGTTTGTATTCTTTTTAAGGGGACAAGATAAAGGCTTTATTCTTCTTCTCTGCATCACCTACAATTTTAGCATCATCTAGTGTGGTTAGAGCAAATAAGTGATCAAAGCACAATTTTCCACTCTAAATTCAAAACCAGTACCAGTATTTCTTCTGTAATACAATTATTTTAGGGCGAGAGACATTCTGTTCATATTGTTCTAACAAGTTTCATTATAATGAGACCAAATGGAGAAGCAGATAAGATGGTTGCAATCCAAGTTCTATGTGCCAATCACGAACTAACTGAACAACTGAAAATGAAAAGAGAAGACATTGAACATTAAGACAATCTATCTGTAGGTTGCCAATATGTGAGAGATTAAATCTTTCATTCTCTTGCCATACTATTACGATGCCTAAAGAATCACTAAAACCATAAAGCAGAAGCTTGGAAACCATATTACCTTAAAATTTTCAAAAGGTTCTATTATAACAGCATCCTTTTGTTAACTATCACAACAGAAACATCAACTAGATAGCAAAAATGGATTCAAATAAAAAAGCATGAAACAGGACACCTTTCATAGCCACCAGGAAAACAGGGTGTGGGGCCGAAGGACAACCAAATTTACCTTATTCCAAGCTGCAAATTGAGCATGAGTTCATAATTTCTATGGCCTTTTGTTATTGTCCTTCCTTGCCTTTTTGTTGGCTGTATTCTGATATGGTGATGTCTGTTTCTTTTTGATGTATCTCCATCATCAGACCTTAAGCTCCCAAAACCTTCATCATCTTCTCTCCCTCGTCCCATTTGTCCATTCGTTTCAGACCCGAAATCAGATTCAGAACCCCAACTAGTGCCACCTGCACTGCTTAATCTCCCATCTGCAGATGCTCTCTTTGTCCTTGCAACATTTACTCTCGAGTTCTTCAATGTTGGCTGCTTCTGCAAGAATTCTCCTTCACAGGGCCAATTAACCATTTTTTGTGAAGGAAATACTGATATCTTCTCACCTCGACTAATCCTGCAATCCTTCAAATAATTTATATACACCTCCTGAGGATCCCAATCAAAATGACCTATCTGTGAAGTTGAAGGATAATAAGTCCCAGTCATCTCTTTAGGCTCCTCACTCCATACTCCCACATAAAAGCTCCCATCCAACCATCTATACGTCCCATTCCCTTTTGGCAATCCATCCTCCCAACAACCATCATACCTATTCCCGCTTGCCCAAATCATGGTACCACTGCCATTCATCTTTCCATTCCTCCATTGCCCAATATACTGATTCCCATTGTTCCATTGGTACCTCCCCTGCCCATCAGGCCGGCCGCGGCGCCAATTCCCATCATAATGATCACCATTGGTATAATTCTTTGTCCCTCTCCCATGTTTCATGTTAAATACCCAAGAACCTCTGTATGTGTCGTTTGAACAACCTATGTAGGTCCCTTCACCATCCATATACCCATTCTTGAATTGACCCTCATAGGTAGCACCTGAAGGCCAGCTAAACTTTCCTTTACCATTTGTCTTTCCTCTAACCCATTCGCCAACATACATACAACCATCTGACCACAAATATTTGCCATGGCCATTGGGGCAATTATCAGCCCACTGCCCAGTATACATATCTCCATTGGAGAAGACTTTCTCTGCATGATAGACCTCACCTGGATTGTCTAGATCATCATCAACATGGGCCACTGACATTGTTCCAAAAATGCTGACTCCCGCCCTTTTCTTCTTTGCAGCCGCTTGTGCTTTTCTCACCTTAGATTCCCAACCCTTCACAATGCCATGGAGTTCTTTGCTCATTCTCCCCCAGAAATCAATCCTCCTCCCTCCTTTCTTTCTTCGTCAGCTCCAAAACCAACTTCTTTTCAAGGATCAAACAGTCTCTTCTATGTCAAAACCAACTTCTTTTCACGGATCAAACAGTCTCTTCTGTCACCGACGTGACCTTCAATACGAGACCAACAACCATATCTTCCTCAAAAAAGCCACCCTCAGAACAGTCACCAATCGAATTCTGTGCTGCCCAAAAAAGATAACAGCAAAAACTGAACATCAAGGATTAAAAACAATCTTCTCTTTTATGGACCATTTGCTGCAATGGCTGCATCCATTTGAAGAACGACAGCTAAAACCCCAGAATCAAGAATCAGTTCTGCAATGTGGTCCTGAATTCAGATGTTCCTCTATTGATTTTTCTGATAATGGGAATTGTTTCCTTTTTCTTTTTCGTGTCTTTTTCTGAAATGGGTGTCTAGTGTTTTGAGAAACAGGAACTGTTGGATTGAGAGGAAAGCAAAAGAGCGGAATAATCCAATTAGTGTCTTTTTCTTTTGGTTGAGAAATACCTTCTTTTGTTTTTTTTTCTTTTGTTTTTTTTAACCTTTTTCTTTTCTTCATCAATTTTCTTTTTTTTTTAATATCCCTTTTCTTTTTTTCCTGAACAACAGTTCTCTGCCTCCGGGTTTGCCTCCTAAATCTACTGACAGACCCAACATATGGAAGGTTGAGACTAAGAGGAGAGACATGGTGACTGTGATGTCTTAGTGTCTGGCATTTTTTATGTCTCAACTGGACCGACATCCTACTTACTTCCCTTAACTAGCCCTTGTTCACGTATAAGTTGACGTTTACTACAGGGTATCTACTATCTACTGATAGTACGACATGTCTATTCATGATAGTACTAGTATAATGATATCCAGATGGAATTTTTTTTTTTTTGGGGTATTATAAGGTAAAGCACTCCAATGATTGAGAATCGAGATCTTGCAGTGCACTGCAATCCCCAAAAACAAATTAGTTGCTCTTTTTCTTTAAATGAAATGTGATCACCCTTGTGACCTTATCATTATGATTATCATCATCATTCATATTGTACGATGAATTTTGGCAATAAAGAGTGTAAGTATTTTTTCGCTTTAATTTTTGTTGTGCCTAAATCACTAATTTTAAAAAAAAAATGAACAATTCCAATTCATTACATCTTAGTAATGTTGGTAATTAAAATTAGAAACTACCATTTAAAACTATAATCACCAACACTTCCTTCATCTCCAATTAATGTATTTTGTCCTTTTATTTAATGATGATTAAAGTTAAGTATATCATAGGTATCGATTTAGAAGAAAATCACGATTAATGAAAAGACAAAAGCTCATAAATGGTAATGAGAATGCAAAAGGTTAAATTGATAATTAAATTCACTATATATATCCATATGGATTAAGAAAACCAAAAAAGAAAAAAAACCAGATTAGTGATAATTAGAAAAATTGTAACAGAAAAGGTTTACAAGTATTGAAATGAATAGAGTGTTAAAGGTCTGGGGTTCGAATCTCACTAGCGCCCAATAAGCGTGTGAGTAGTAGGATTCATGTGACTGCTCCCCTAATCTATAAGTACGGTTACTGGGCCTCCCCTAACAGCTTAAGCTTTTAGGTCAAGTAGCAACTATTGGGAGTCCTTTCCTTCCATGAAATGATAGGGAAATCCTGATAGCTCCAAAGTGTATATGGGTATAACCTTGCTGTGTCCATTGCATAGGAAAATCATTTGGAATATGCAAAGTTATAAACTGTTCTTTCCTGGTAGCAGGAATTGGATGTTGATCAACCTTTGATGCTTGAATGTATTCTTTTACTCCTTTTGGATGTGATCTTATTAAGGATTTAATAACACGAGTAGGAGAAAAAGACTGTTTACCGTAAGCACTATAAGGATTGATAGTCGGAATAGAGGTGGGATTAACCACCTCTGGTTCAATAGAAACTTCATACAAATGCTGGAACTGTTTTTGTCACCCTTTTCCCAAATTTTAACATGTCCTTAGCAGATCCTCATCTGCTTGAAGCTCTTAAAGTACAGGTACAAATCATTGGTGCAGAACAAGTGTCAGACGCCATCGCAGCAACCCTCCATTACCAGATGGTCTATCGTGTTCAGAATCATGCCCTTGATCTGGCCATTCCAGGAGGAGAACATGCTCTTTTAATAAGAGTTGATGAGAAGAATGGTGCTTCTTGTACTCATGTTCCCCGGCAAATTTCAAAGCAAGATTTAATCCAGTTATTACCAAATGACTGGATTACAGACTATGAAGATTTGCATGCTCAAGCTAATGAACCCCTTGAATCTTCAAATTCAAGGATATCTCATACCAAAGAAGGGAGAACATCAATTTCATTTGATC
The DNA here is from genome assembly GCF_003713205.1 of Coffea eugenioides. Classification (NCBI taxonomy): domain Eukaryota; kingdom Viridiplantae; phylum Streptophyta; class Magnoliopsida; order Gentianales; family Rubiaceae; genus Coffea; species Coffea eugenioides. Next base: position 47,371,144 of record NC_040036.1, on the reverse strand, counting down.
ATTCTCATTTTAAAGATTTGATTTCCAAATCTCATCCCTCTATTATGTGTGCACAGGTACCTATGTATTATCCCTCAGAATTTGAGAAACAATGGGAAATACATGATGATCATCCTCAGAACCTTCAGCAAGTACATCGAAGTCAAGATATTATCAAATATTTTGACAATAAAGGATACCCAGTCTCATGGTTTCAAGATCCTATTTCAGGTCATATCTATTTTGATGTTTGCAACATTTGTGACTCCTGTCAACTTGAGAATATTCTTGGTTTTGACTTACCAGATTTATCTTGTAAGAAAAAATCAAAGCATGTTGAACCCCGACCTTGCAAACCAGATCTAAATCCACAAGACCCAGATACTGATACCTTTGTCTCTCAAAGAAGTCGGTTTAATGGTTATCAAATTCCTTCTGATTGGATTCCACAAAATTCTCAGACACCTGATTCATATTCAAAAAAGGATCTTCATCCTTATTATCAAAAGTGTCTTGATATTTTGGACAAAGAAGCGCAAGAATCCAAAAAGGAATGGACTCTTAAACCATCTTGTAAACCTAAACCATTACTTCCAGTTCCAACTTTTCAGGTTCAAGAATGCTTTATGTTTAGTAAAGCAGATTTTCCCAAGTTGGAAACTTTCCATAAAAATGGTGTTAGACATACTCCAAAAATCCAAAATGCTTCTTCGACAGTTTTACCAAGTGGAGAAACTGTTCGACCAAATCCCACAGAAGATGTTCTAAATTGGCAGACTGAGAACTCTCTTGTTCAAAACACTGCCCTTATATCTATTCATAAGAACATCTCAGAAGCCAAAGATAAGATTGAACAAATTGATACCACTGTATCAACTCACCAATCTCAGGTTTCTCACATGATTGAAGTTTTTGAAAAAAGACTTCAAGAACTTAAGTATATCTTGCCTTCTGATCCATCCACTCTAGCTGATTTTATCCTCAACAAAGAAAAAGAAACAAAGTTTATTCAAAATCAGCTACATGTTCTGAAAACCACAGGACAAGTTCCTACATATGATGTAGGGTCTTCCACACCTCTTTTTAAGGTCGGTCCCATGTATGGTGCAGTACCCCTTCAAAGTTGGCCGACACCTTTCTATTTTGGAGAAGTCACTACTCCATCACCATCTCTTTACTTTTCAACACCACAGCCACAGGTTACCAAACCTTTTGATATTGCAGCAACTTTGCGTGAATATCGTAGAAATAAACAAATTCAAAAGGATGCTGAAATAGCAAAGAAAATGGCTGAAAAAGAACAGAGAAAGGCTGAAGCTGAAAGGGAAAGAAAAGCCAAACAATCTGCCATAGAACAGCCGTCATCTTCTCAACAAGAACCTCCGGCTTCATTAATGTTTAGTACTTATACTAATCCTGCTTTTTCTATTGAACAGGAAAGGAAAGCACATGAGGTTACTAGGGTGTATGACAATCCCTTGTCAACAGTGCTAGATGAACTTCATGAAGATTCAGTTCACTATATTTCAACCTATACTGAATTTCATGATAATTCCTCTAAAGATACAGGCTCCGAAGAAAGCAGTCTTTCTAATTCTTCAGATGATGACACGATTTCAACAGCTGATACTTCAGAATCCTCATCCGAAGAAGATACAATTCCTCAGATTCACATGGCAGATCCAGAACCAGAAGTGGTTGAACCTGATGACAATGAAGCTGAAGGAGAAACATCATTTGATCAAACCCAGCGAGCTACTTTTCCAAAATCAAAGGGAGTACCTCTGTTTACAATTGATGATATTCCACCAGAAAAGTGGGAAGCAAAGTTCCATGAATTCCATGCTTGGATGCTTGCCCAAAATTTAACAGAAGAATCTCACTTTGAAATTCTATCAATTTTTACAGCTCATCTGGCTGGAATCCTCAAGGATTGGTGGACAACCATTGGAGATGCAGATAAAATGCTCTTTTTAACCAAACAAGATTTCCTGGAAAATATTCATATTCTCCATCTTACATTTCTCGGAAATGTCTGAGAATTCCAGGAAGCAAAAAGAAAAGAATTTTTTCAAATAAAATGTTTATCTTATGATCGACGCGATCTAAATAGACATTTTCAAAAGATGATTAAGTTATTTTACTCTCTTGGTGCAGATATCAATCTCAAACAACCGTTTATCAGTTCCCTTCCCAAGCCACTTGCAGATGGTGCAGAAATGTATATCCATAATAAGTATGGATCAGTTTTAAATCTCACCATTGGCCAAATCAAACAAGCAGTTTTCCTATCTCTTGATGACCTTTGTCATAAGAGAAAAGTTATTCGAGAATATCTAAAAGGGGATGTCTGTTTGGACCAAGCCTGCAAAAAGCCAGAGCTAATAACCAAGGGAAAGTGCCAAGCCTGTACTCCATCCCATAGGAGAAAAGGATCTAGAAGATTCAAAAAGTTCAAAAGCTTTACCAAGACCTATAAGAATTTTCCAAGAAAACCCTTCAGAAAGAAATGGAGATATTTCAGACGAAAGTCTAAAAAGTTCAGGGGCACAAAAGGCAACAAATGTTTTATCTGTGGAAAGCCTGGACATTTTGCAAAAAATTGTCCCCAGAATCAAAAGGGAGTAAAATTAATTTCAGAAATTCAAAATGAACTTCATTTTTCCATATCTGATTTAGAATCTGAATTTTCTGAACAAGAGGAGCCTACTGACACTACTCTATTGGCTTTACAGGTCCCCGAAGAAATCCTAAGTATTGGGCCTATTGCTATGGCAAATAAAGACCAAAAAGAAGAGGAAGTTTATCCACAAACTCTTATTCATATCTTGTTGGATAAATATTCTAAACCTATCCCTCTTATTGCATTTTTTGATACAGGTGCCCATACTTCCATTATGAGGAAAGATATCTTACCAGACTCATATTGGATTTCAGAAGTAAACAATTTTAGAGGAGCTGATGGAAATCTCTTTGAAACAAGATTTGTCACAAAAAATCCCATCACTCTCAAACTTCTCCCTGATTGCTGTGTAAGTTCAAAATTTCTGGGAGCAACTTTTACTGGTAAGGACTTGTTATTAGGATTTGATCTTTACAAACAAAACAAGTATCTTATTACAGGAAATGGGATAAAATCAAAAAAAGTTTTTTAAACCTTTTATTGACATCCCAAAGCTGTATTTAATACAAGAAGAAAATGTTCCAATGGATCAACTCCAGCAGTTTCAAAAGCAGATCATTCAAGAATCATGCTCAACAAATCATCAAGAGTTTTTACAAAAGTGTGATCATCCTTTGTGGGAAAATTCTGAGTTTTTTATCCGACTTCATTTTAAGAAAAATGAGGATATCAATCCCACAAAAGCTAGTCATTCTGGAATGAATCCCAATGACACAAAGCTTGCAGAACAGGAATGCCAAGAGCTTTTGAAGTTTGGACTAATTGAGATTTCTCATTCTCAATGGGCATGCCAAGCATTTTATGTCAACAAAAGATCTGAACAGGTAAGAGGAAAAATGAGATTGGTAATTAATTACCAGCCTCTTAATATTTTCCTGCTTGATGATAAATTCCCAATTCCCAACAGATTTACTATTTTCTCCCAGATATCCAAGGCAAAATGGTTTTCTAAATTTGATTTAAAATCTGGATTCTGGCAATTAGGAATTCATCCTGAAGATAGGTTTAAGACTGGATTTTGTATTCCGAATCATCATTTTCAATGGAAGGTGATGCCTTTTGGCCTGAAAACTGCACCTTCTCTTTTTCAAAAAGCGATGATAAGGATATTTCAGCCTATCTTACATTCCGCACTTGTTTACATTGATGATATTCTTCTTTTCAGTAATAATTTTGAAGAACATCTTGAGTTGCTTAAAGATTTTCATCATCTTGTTAAGCAATACGGGATCATGCTTTCTGAAAAGAAAATGTTTTTAGCTCAGCAAGAAATTTCATTCCTAGGCATGAAAATTGCTAAAGGGAAATGCACTCCTGAACAACATGTTGGACAATCCATTAAGGATTTCCCTGAAGAAAATCTTTCAAAAACCCAGGTCCAACAATTTCTTGGTGTTGTTAACTATGTCCGTGAATTTCTTCCCAAAGCTTCCAAGCATATTAGTCCTTTGACTAAAATGCTTAAAAAGAAACCTCCACCATGGGGTGTTTCACAAACCCAAGCAATCCAAATCCTCAAGAAGGCACTCCAAGATCTTCCTACACTTCATATTCCATCAGATGGGAAAAAGATCTTACAAACAGATGCCAGTGATAAATATTGGGGAGTTGTACTACTTGAAGAAGATGAACAGGGAACAAAGCATTGTTGTGGATTTGCTAGTGGAAAATTCAAAGTTTCCGAACAACATTATCATTCCACATTCAAAGAAATCCTTGCAGTCAAGAATGGTATAAAGAAATTCTCTTTTTTCCTTATATCCCATCATTTCTTGGTTGAAATGGATATGGGGTCATTTCCTAAAATGCTGCACTTTAAACAAAATACTGTCCCTAATCCTCAGTTACTTAGATGGTCAGCATGGTTTTCCCAATATTCTTTTGATGTCAAAAACATAAAAGGGAAAAAGAACATTGTTGCTGATTTCTTCTCAAGGAAAGAACCTTTGCCCCAACAAGACCAACCTTGTTTCATGTTCTCACCTGTTTGTTCTGAACCCCCAGATATTCACCAAATTCCTCATCCATGGGAAAAAGAAGATATTGAAAGAATCCGAAATCAATATGAATTTGAAATATTCAGTTCATATGGAGGATCAATCTTAAATCCCTTTGGAACTAATCCTGAATATCCGTTCTGTCAAATTTTCATTGCCAGACATGATGATTTTCCAAAATCATTATTATGGTATTTTTGGTGTCTTTGCCATCAATATCATATTCTTATGGAATTTCAATCACCTTTCTTTAATCAGCCATTAAATCCAAACCTTCAAGTTTTCCTGCAATGGTTTCGACCATTAACATATTGGTCTGGATTATTTTCAACTCAGTCTAAATATGTTATTTTCCATTTCCATAGACCTTGCAATTTGCAAAATAACCAAGTCCAATCCTGTCCAAGTGCAGTAATTTATAAAGAAATGGATCATACTATTTTAGACCTTGATGATGAGTATGAGGAAGCACAGAGATACATATTTCAGGAAAACAGATGCATTCCTCCTGAAATATGGCCTGGTCACTATGGATCATGGAACTACCACTCAAGTCATCCTCATTGGACCAGAATCAAACGAGCAAAGAAAGAGTATCAGGACAAAATGAATGACACTGTAATGCAAGATTCCCAAGACCCTTATCATAACACAGGATCATCACAGGATTTTCGATCATCCTCAACAGTTTCTTCCTACAAATTCAAAAATAGAACAGAATGGAAAAGCATCGAGAATAGAAGGAAGAATGCACAGGCACATCAACATCACATTGAAATGCTTAACATTACAGATCCAGCTACCACACCATCAGATACCCCAGATGATGATTACCAGTGGGCCTGGAATGATGTTGATATGGAAGAATCCACGTAGAAGAGTCGTTTGTTATTTACTTTTCCGAAGAGTCGTTTGTTATTTACTTTTCCGAAGAGTCGTTTGTTATTTACTTTTCCGAAGAGTCGTTTGTTATTTACTTTTCCGAAGAGTCGTTTGTTGTTTACTTTTCTGAAGGGTCGTTTATCCTGAAGGGCCAAATTCTATTTCTATAAATAGAGGCCAGTTCTCATTGTAAAAGGATCATCGAGGAAAAGATCAATAAAATTCCAAGTTTGTTTCTATCCTTATGGAATTCTAAGTTTCTATTTTCACCAGGGAAGGCCGAGAGATCCTCATAGCTGCGTGGTTGTTTAGATGTCCATAGCATTGCTATAAGTTGTTCTTGTGATAAAAGTCCCTTGAACTTTTGAAAGCCCAAGAGAGAGAGGCTGTTATGTTCGGGAATACCTTCAAAGAGCAAATTATAGTCCTGGTATGGTATCAAAGCATTTACTCTGATATTTGGTATCAGAGCCAACCCTGGTGAATTTTTAATCCAAAACTCTTTACTCTCAAAATCATATGAATGATTTTCCTGACTTTGCTAATATTGTTCAATAGCATGATATTTTAAATTTCTGGATATTACGCCATTATGACAGTCTTAATGCATGGTATGCACATATTCGTCAGATAGTTGGAGGTCCTCATATATATGATAAATATATTGAGCTCACTAAAGCCCAATGTTATGAAAGTATTGAGCGGTACCAAGCTGAAATAGTTCAGTACTCTGAATATCTTAATCAGTGGTCTTACAGTATTGTAAGTAGGCAAGTAAAGATAGATTTGTTATATCATCGTATTAGTGTCATTTCCTCGGAGGAACGTGTGAAAAAAGATATAGAAAAATCCAAAAAGAAAGTTGTTATTAATCAAGATCTAAGTATTAGTCGTGTTTAAGATATGGCTTCTTCGTCTTCTAAGTCTTCTTCTATTACTACTAATAATGGATTAGAAATAAAGACAGTACATAGTATAAATTAGATTATTTGTATGAAGTTTCTATTTTCACCAGGGATGGCCGAGAGATCCTCATAATTGCGTGGTTGTTTAGATGTCCATAGCATTGCTATAAGTTGTTCTTGTGATAAAAGTCCCTTGAACTTTTGAAAGCCCAAGAGAGAGAGGCTGTGTTATGTTCGGGAATACCTTCAAAGAGCAAATTATGGTCCTGATATGGTATCTAAGCATCTACTCTGGTATTTGGTATATCAAAATGACCATGTTTTAGCGTATATTTTGTTTGAGTATGATAGTATGCATTGGTTTGACACATCATTCAAAATTTCCTCTTCTTACTGTTGCAGTCTTGGTAAAAAATACAACGTAATTTTGAAATAATAACCTACTATCTTCAAAGTTTTTAATTACTTCTTATGCAATGAACGTTTTGTATTGCAATTGTTTAATTTAGTTCGTTATAATTTCTTAGTCAATATTATGCTAACAATCAAAGTTTTACAAAGAAATTTAATATATTAAAAATGTTATATCTTTAAAAAAATATATTCATGTGCAAAGTATGCGAGGAAATATTAGTTTGTATATAAGTTTGAGAAACAACTTTTCAAACAATAAATGTACGCATATAACTTTTATGATTTAATTGCAATGGTACCCCTGAGATTTGATATACTTACCGTCACTCCTTTCCTTTGTTTCCACATTACACTAGCCCCCCTTTATGGTATGTGTTATTTTTAAGGAGAAATGGGATTTTTGAAATGGGAAAAATAGAATAATTCAAGAAATAACTCTTGATAAATTTGTTCTTGAGGAAGAAAGAACCTTTGATCAACTATAAGACATTCCAGAGAGGGTGTGAAAGTGTTTAGAAATAAAGAAGGTCAGGACTTGTACGTTACATGCTTAAAAATAGGGGCATGCTCATGATTTGATTACTTTAGCTTATTCTAAATTCTGATTAGATAATCAATTTTTATGATGCTTCAGTTGTTTTTGTATTATGATTATAGATTTTTTAATAATCAAAAAGTTAAAAATTCATAATCACCCAAAGAATAACTTTTACTGATTCTAATTATTCTCTATAATTAATTTTTATAATAAAATGTTACAAAGTTTAAAGCAAACATGGAGAAGGCCGTACAAATGTTGAAACACGGGGCTGAATTTCACATTAGCTGCCTAGTCTTCTGGGGCTTTTTGTTGGACACAAATCACCGACTCACTGCTCAATGTTTGGCAAATAACACATCTCAAATCAGATCTACCCAAAACTTGCTTACCAATCCAGCAGAGACCTGAGGCAGCAAAAAATTAGAGATCCAAAATCGTTCCGGGATACAACATAAAGAACTCCAAAAACTTTGGGAAGCAGATAAGTGCCAATTGCAACTCAAGTTAAAGCCCAGTATCAAAAGCAACAGAAAGTGGAAATTGAGGCTCCAATTCTAGCTCATCCTCGAACCTCAACTTCAAATTTGAAATAGCATGTAAGGCAATTTCAAGAAGGGGCCTCTCTTCTTAAGCCATAGGAGGATTAGTTGGGTCCGGCTTACCCGCAGCCCGGATACCTCTTACGTAGACAAAAAAAAAAAAAAGTAAGGCAATTTCAAATTTAAAATAAATAATAAAATGCAATAGGGGAAACGAAACTACATACAAGACGGGATTATAAAAATGTCCCAAGTACTTCAATAGAATAGCGTCCACAAGATGTTCATGTCAACTTGTGATTGTCATCTATTGTACAAAAATATTTCTTTAACAACTAGAGCAAAAAATCTGGATGGTTCCCAAATTATTAAATTAGTCAACTTTTAACCCTCTACTCTTGCCTGTGGAACTTGTAAAAAGACTAGTAGAGGTAGGCTGTGCATGCCTATTAGGATGTACTCATTGCTAGTAAACAGTCTGGAAATCTGAGTTGCAGAATAATGAGATGAAAGATACAAAAATGAAGCATTAAACATTCATGCAAAGAAGCATATTACAAAGCCAACAAATAACTGAATAAGTAACTAAATAGAAGAGCAATGCAGACAAGAGTTCACCAAGCAACAGGAAAAGGAGAAGCTGCACACTTTGTGTTCCCTATTTTATGGAAATGACCAGGAAGGAAGCTATGAGAAAAGAACAAATGAATAAAAACTTGTGAGCTTTAATCTGCTTTGTCAAATGTAGCTTTCTTCTTTAATGTTATGAAAAATCATCGTAAAAAGTAGTAAATAGTAAGTAAACCACTCTATTGAATTATGGTCCAAAGTTAAGCAAAGATATCAAAATTATTTTTAAAAAGTGAAAAAACTCTATTGAATTATGGTCCAAAGTTAGTTGCTTCTAGTCATAATACTACTATGTATCATATGGTCCAAAGTTAGCTGCTTCTAGTCATAATACTACTGTGTATCATGACCCCATGAATTTTGGATTAAGTAATGGATCATAACACAGTTTGTATATACACTTTCAAGAATCCAAAGCCAAAAAGGGAAAAAAATATATAATGATTGGTTCCATTATATATACTAATAACTAATGGAGGTGAGAGCAACAATCATTTGAATCTGTAAGAAGTAAATTGTTTAAAGAAAATTAGAAGACTAATAAAAGGGAGAAAGGAGAATTAAGCATACAAATTCATCATCTGAGTAAAATAACAAAGAGTTTAGAAACTGAGAATCACTGGTTCAATATTAACATCTTTTCTTCTTTCCCCATTGCCAAGTAACTCAGGAGGCAGTCATAAACCTTCTAGTAGTGCTATACCCTAGACAACTATAAATTGAAATACTGACTACCCACTAATTAGATTGCTAACTTGCATTTACATAAATTTCATCAGGTTCTTTAGGAGGACGCCATCATAAAGGATCCTGAGCACTGATATGAAATTTGGGAACATCTTTCGTGATCTTCATTTGGGATTGCTATCAAAATTTGACCACCAACCTTAGCAGTGTATGGTTTGATAGTATTGTTCTTCACTGTCTTTTTGTCCTTGGATTTTCCAAATTAAAAGTATGGATGAAGCAAACCATTGTAACCTCTTCAACATAAGAGGCTAGTTTAGCAAAATGTGTAGCATCCTTAATTTCAGTAGTGAACTTTGTTTCAAATATTTAATCAACAATTACATGTTGACGATGCAATTTCCAACTGCGAAGCAATACAGCTTTCTACAATCTAAAAGTAAGGCAAGATTCCAAAATTTTAACCGATAAGCAGATAGGTTAGATAAAAATAACTTATTAAAGCATAAAGAGTCATTTTTTTATGCCAGCCTCATTCAAAAACCAAATAGCATCATTTTCAAGGTCGTAAATGACTAAAAATGACTGATTCACAAAGCTTTTGTCCTGCTTCAATTTCTCAAGGAACTGTCTCCAGCAGGAAAATTACAATAGTCAAAATGCTAGAAAAAGATTTATTAGGCACGCGTGAAGCAAAAGAAAATAGAGAGCAAATAAAGGTCTTGAGTTTACCAGCACATATTTAGGCTTCAACAATTTGAGTAAAATTTTGCTTTCCCGAAATTGAAAAGAAATACAAATCAGACATGTAATTCAATAATCAGGGAAATGAACCCTTTGATATATGTGATAATGCAAAATGGAAGCATTCATGAAACATGAAGTTGAGGCAAATCTTCAGCCAACCTGTGAGGACCCGCAATTTTCTTAATTTTTAGGTTTTATTTTCTTTTAATTGCACGTTTTTTCACATTTTCTTTATTCGGAAAATTTTAAAAATAATTTTTATGAGTAAATATAGTTTTTAAATGATTTTTCTAGTATCGGTTAGTTTTTGAGAAATTAAGAGCGTATACCGGATGTAGGACCCACTAGTGCGGTAAGTTCGGTAAAATTCGACCAGTTAGGTTAAGTTTTGGATACCGGATTTATTTTAGCAGGTGTTAAGAGATAATTAGAGGTTACCCAATGGATGAGAGTTGGAGAGACAAAAGGATAGCCATGCATTAATGAGAGTGACAAGTGTCACTTGGAGATTCAATCTTGCATTTGACCACTATTCACCACTTTACCAATTGATCAAAAATTCATCACATTTTGCATCCTCTTGGCCGAACTCTTTGGAGAGAAAAGAAAGAAAACCCTTCAACTTTCTTCATTCCAATCTTGCTCAATCTTACAAGTTAACCGATAAAACTCCAAATTTCTCCATAAAAATCAATTGCAAGGTAGAATTAAGGTTGTTGGTGAAGTGGTTTGGAAGAAAGTAGTGCTTGGTTGGCCCTTCTCTTAAGTTGCAAGGTGAGTAGCTAAGGAACCTCTCTTTTCTTCTTAATGATGTGTAATTAATGGCTTGAAGTAGTCTAAGAGGAGATTTTGTGGGCAATTCCATGACTTTTAGTTGAGATTGGTGAATTTTTTTATTTATTCATGATTTTTCTGTTTTTATATGTTTAATATTGTGTGGCCATGGATGATGGCTTGGGATAGTCTAGAATGAAGCCATAGTACGTAAATTGTAGCGAATTGCGGAAAATTTCCACTTTGTGCGGAAAATTCCAGATTAGGGTTTTCATTTTTTTTCCCATTCTGCCCGGTACTGTTTCTCCTAGTTAGAGGCTGAATTGGCCTTAGTGTAAAACATGAAAGTTGTAGAGAATGATGTTTTATAGTTTTCTGAAAAATTTCAGTCCAATCAGAGGAACGTAACCTGTGAAAAGACTGAAATACCCCTGCTGCCCTGTTTCTGTCCGAAACTGATAATCAGCTTCTGTAATTGGTTAGTTTGACTGGGAATACTACTGATTTGGTTGTCTATGTCTTCTTAAGAATTATAGCCTTGTATCTTATCTTTCAAATGGCTTTGGAATTACCTGAATCGGAGTTGTGTGTGCTCAGATATGATTGAATGAATCAGGACTCCTAGTTGAATTTCACAGTGAGCTTCGAACTGGAAAATCTGAGGTTGTTTTGATAAATTTGACCTAGTTAGGATGAGAATTGGACTAAGTAGTCTTCATCAAAGATATAGCCCTCTGTCTTAGCTTCAAAATTGTATAACTTGCACTTCAATCCAATAAGCGTAGTATCGGTTAGGTCCGATACGCTAAGTAGCGGTGAATCTGCCTTTTTGGTTTCCTAGCTTAAAGCTCATTTCTGGTCATTTTTCCTAACTAAATCTTGTACTTGAATGACTTTGAGCCTATTGAACGGTTGTTGTGATGAATTTATATTGCGTATGACTTTGGGATTGATTGAGAAAAATAATGAAACCATAAGTGGCTGGGAAAATAGGTAAATACAGAGGGCATGCTGCCCAAAATTTTAGAACTACGCGATTCCTTCAATTGAGTTGATCTTAGTACAAATGAAGGGTTTTGGGGGTTGTTTGTAACCCTAGGACCATCTGTTATCGTTTTGCTCAAAAGTCATATTTTATACTTTTGTACTAATACTTAACCTGGAAAGACGTACGACATGTAGTCGAGCCTCACTTGTGCATTCCGTTTACTCGATTTTGGATGTGAAACCTTCAATTGTTTTACTTTGATGATTTTAGGGTTTCTTGGTGATTAAAGCCAGTTTGAAGTGAAAACTTTTGAAGTATCTGTACTTGAACCGGTGAGTGTACCACTCCCCTCATTTGCTGTTTAACTTGGTTTCTGCCCCTGCAATCTGTGATTTAAATGACTGCACTATCTGTTTATTCTGTTTGAGACGAGGGTGTACTTTATCACACTCGTTCTCTTGACTGTCCATATGCCTATTTACTGTGTAGAATCTGTTAACTGTATCTGAGTCTGTTCGGACGTCGTTTGGAGACTGATATCCAACGACCTTTCTGTGACCTCTGAGCTCAACACCTGTGGCTAGTTACTCAAGTTGGACCGGCAAGGGCCTGGTCGATTAGATAACGAACCACGGTAGTCTGTTTTGGGAATCTTTGGGTATTGAGACTCTTGATTCCGGTATACTCGAGTATTACCATTACTGTTCCTGAATGGAGTTCGGGCCCAGTAGGGGTATGTTTGGTGGACGGAAATTAGTGTAAAGTGGGGTCTACGGATATGTTGGTTCTATTTACGTTGATGGAGAGTCAACGGGTTCGGATCAAGTACTGCAAATGGAAATCTGGCTCCTGAGAGACACTTGTATCCTTTCCCTTTGAATCACTGTGTCTAAATGCTTTCCTTTATATCTGGTATATGTATCTGATTGATTAAACGTGAAAGGCCATGATTTTACCCCTATATGTTTGGTACCTCATTGAGCGTAAGCTCACCCCTTTCTGTTGCCTTTGTTTTTGTGAGGCCCCAATCCGTTCTTAAGTTTGATATTAGGTTTTATTCATTATTTGTGCGGTAACATTTGGTTTTGGGACTACTTCGAAAATCCTAAGTTGGGGTTAGGATTGAAACCCTAGTTTTTGTATTAATTATCAGTTCGAGTGGTGATTAAAGTTAGTTATGTTAGTGTGTGTTTTAGTATAGTTAAGTATAGGATTTGATCCATTTTATATACGTTAAGTGAGTTTAAAAGTTAGAAAACCCTAAGCTAGCAAAACCTTTAGTGTTATGATGTATTAGAAGTTTAAGTTGGGTTTAAAACCCTAATTTCACCCTTGACAAAAAGGTTGTTATTTAATTGCTTTTATGTGGGATAAAGTATGTTTAAGTATAGGTGATTAAGATAGGAAGGTGATTAGTGAAGCAATTAAGTGTGATTACATGTTTTGGACTAGATTCAGTTATGACCTATGGAGTTAATTGAAAGAGTTCCAAATGTTTGAGGGCAAGAGTTGATCAAATGCAAAGTTGAAGGTGTAAGGGCTTGAGAGCAAAATGTGAGCTTTTATGTGATTGGTGGAGAGAGAAAATATCTTCTTACACTTTGACCATCTTATATATATCATAGGATTGCAAGATTATCATAAGAAAAAAAAAACAAAATAAAACTAAAAAGAGAGAGAGAAAGGAGCCGAACCAAGGAGGAAAGAAAAGAGAAAAAGTTCCTTCAAGTTCTTCATCTTCTAGCCTTCCATTTTGTTGTTGGAGCTTAAGGGATTAACTTGGGTACTTGATTGTTGAAGGTTGATCAACTACAAAGCTTGTTTGAAGGTAAATCACCTCTTTTGAAAGTTAAATTTTGGGATTTTAATCTTGAAGCTATGAAAGTGACTTTTGTGGTGATTATGCATTTTTATGGGTTGTGTGATGATTATTGAGTAGTTTAATGGTTAATTTTAGTGATTTATTGCTGCTGGAATTTCGGTCAAGATAAGAAAGAATTAGGGGTTTCATGATAAACATTCTAGTTAGTTCTAATCTTGTGTTATTGAACTTGTAGTGGTTGTGTTTGATGATTGGCTTCATTGGTTTGGTGAGTGAATGGTAAAAACTGATTTGGGTTAAGAAACCCTAGGCTTCCTTAGGTTGGTTTAGCTTGGCTAATGTTTAGTGAGTTAGGGTTTGGTTAGTAGGTTGTTAGATTAAGTTTAGTGATGCAAATAAAGTTAGGTTAGGGATTATGGTTAGTTTTGGGCAAGTTGTAGTGTCTTAGAAGGAAAATTTCGGACCTTTGGTAGGTCATTTAGAAGCTGGTATATATGTGTTTCTTTGGTATGAAATTGGTTAGAAAATTTGCATGAGAATCATAGAACGGACCATGCGTTTGCGGCGAGCAAAACCGGCAAATCCGGGTAAACAGGGCAGCCAGCACCTGAACTTGAGCTCTGTTTTTCTTGATACTACATATTGATTCAGAGTTTTCTCAAAACATGAAAGTTGTAGCTTTTGAAGTCCTTGTGGTGCTACAAAATTTCAGGTCAAACAAATCTATGTAGCCTGAGTTATGGCCAAAATAGTCGCATCTATTCTAAACTCAGAATTCTGCCGCGTTTCTTGTTTTAGCCTCTGACCATGTTCTGTCCGTTTTGATAATGTACGAACTGGGTGATTACCTCTTCATAAGAAATGTAGATATTGGTCTTAGCTTCGAAACGGTATAAAGTTCATCCAAATCCGAGTCCCGTAGCTTCAGTTATGACCAAAACAAGATCGGTTGTCAGAACTGCCTTCGAATTTGGACAGTTCTGACAGGAATGTTTAGACCCGTTTTCCTCCATGCTCTGTATTGATTCAACTTTTAGTCCAAACACAAAAGTTATAGCCTTATGGATGAGCTTTCTAACGCCTCTGGAATTTCTTGATTCTGATTTCTGAGCCATGAGTTACGGTCTTTCAAAAAGGGCCTATTTGGTAAACCGAAATGAAATGGCTGGAACTATTTTGTGCATTTTTGACCAATACCTATTGAGATCTGGGTTGAGATGTTTAAATAAAAGTTGTATCCCTTCCTCGTAGCTTCGAAACGGTGTCTCACCCACCTTGATCTGATATTCCTAGCCTAACTTTTGATCAAAACGGTTTGAGGTGGCAGATTTGGCCGTTTCCGTTTGTCGTTCCGCGCGCGCGAGTGTGTCCATTTTGCCGTTTCCGCACTTGCATGTGCCGATTTTGTCGTTTTACTTGTTTTGGGTATGTTAGTGGCCGTTTGTGATATAATGTGATGCAATCTTCTATTTCAGACCGTGGTGAGCTAGGCGGAGCTGGTGGGGCCTACTACTAGCTAACACGCACGAAGTGATTTCTGCTCTTGTACTACTTTTGTGTTTTGAGTAAGTATTCGGGCCATTTTGTATATAACTTGCTTATGTGTTTAAAGTGAATGAAAGGGTACCTAGGCGAGGGTGTACTTCATCGCACTCGACCTAAACCCTAATTTACGTGCATATTCATACATGACATGTCTAAATGAATTATTTTGGGTTTGAACCCCTTGAGCTTGGAGTTCGGGGTGACTTTCGTGAGTTCGTGAAAAATGTTGAAGTTGTGGGCCCGATCTCAAGACCTGGATGGACTATTCGAGCCGGCGGGGGTTTGGTCGAAACCAGTCCAACCTAGTCTGAGGTCACCAAGTTTGTAGGTTCAAGTGGTGAACCAAGTTTGTGACCCGAGCTTGTGACTCAAGCTCAAGTTTGTGATTTCGTTCGCTCGAGCAAGTTTGTGAGGTGACTGGCTAGTGAGGGTGATAAGGTGTTAGGTGGGAGTACAAGTGGAGTTCTACGGACCCTTATATGTGGTCGACGGAGGGTCGGCAGGAGGTCACGCATGGCAAACGACTTGGCTTTGGAGCTAACCTGTATCCTTCTTTTGTGTTGTTACTTTTGCACTTGACTTGGCATTTTGTGAAATAGTTGTTTATTTTAATGTGAAGTTTACGTGTTTACCCCTGTTTACTTACTAAGCATATAGCTTACCCCGTTTCCTTTGTTTTCCTTAGCAGGAGACGATGCGGGGAACTCCTTGGCACATTCACTAGTATAGTTAGGTGTGCTTGTAATAGTTCGATAGTTAAGGTGTTTATCCTTATTTTAGTGATTTGTATAAGAACCTGTCTTCGGGTCTACTTTTGCTTTTGGTTAGTGGTGTGGAATTCTATAGTAGTCTCGATAGCTCCTTTCGAGGATGTAAATACTCTTTTGGGGATTTTATATATTGTGAATAGTGCTCTTTTGGCTCATATCGTTAATATTTTGTTTTAAAATTTTGAGTCCTGGCGCGAGTTAGGCAGGCGTTCCGCCGATACCCTAGGGTCCGCCCTTGGGAGAAGCGGGGGCGTCACAGTTTTCTTTACAGGAATGTGAACACCTTTTTGGAACTGTGATTTTGAAGCCGAGTTGAGCTAGTTTAATATACTTTTGTATAGCTCCTTGATGGGTGGAAAACCTAAATGTATTTTGTTTTAACACTATCTTTTGGGTTGTAAGTTGGGAACCTTACATGTATAAATGTGATTGGCACTGTTCATGTGCGGCTCCGATATTCCGTTTTCATTTCATAGTTTTGTTCCGTTTGAGCGCGCTAATACCTTCCGGAATGTTTTAGACTATACATAATGGACTCCGTAGTCCTAACGAGAGCTGGACAGGCCGTCCGCCGAACCCTTTGGTTCGCCTTAGGGTGAGGTGGGGCTGTCACACAACCTGAAGTTCCAATTTTGCTATTCAAAATAGAAATTTAAGTACTTCCATTTATGTTCATCTGAAAATGCCTCTTATTCAACCAAACAAACATTAAGATCATCTATTCTGCAGCTGAACTACCAATGCAAAACTTCTGATCCATAAATATAGGGGGAAAATCAAGGACTTGAAGTGCAAGAGATGGTTTATCCTTTAGTTAAGCAACACAATCAAATAAAGTATTCCCTACTTCGTTCCAAAAAGAAACGAGCACTAAAGGACTTTTATTGCCATTGACTTGAAAGGCAAGAAAATCAAATTTGCATTGAATCCTTCCTACATATCATTCAGAAAGAAGGGGAAAAAATCAGATTACGCAACGATCCTACTTGACAAATCAATAACAAAAGGTTAGATGCCTAAGAAATTGAAGCTACACCTCCATTACAAGTAAAGAATTTTTATCACCACACCAATGTTGGAGAAAATGAACATCAGGTTCAATCTGTAAAAGAGGTTTGAGTAAGGGCAGCTCCAATAGTGCCATCCTAATTAAAACATGAAGCTCATCCTTGCAGAGTATCTTATTGAAAGAACTCCAAGATGTTTTGATTTGACAACTAAACTTCAATATTTCCAACATAGATACTGCTTTAAGCATCTAAAGAAAAGTATCTTACAATAACTCAAGTGAATGAAGTACAGGGAACAAAAAGAGCCGCTTCTCATTTAAGAAATCCATGAAAGTAAATAGTGGTTGACTAGAATAAAGCTGCACAGATAAATAGAGTGTGGGAGGTAAAACACAATTTGATTGTTTTGTAGATGAATATAATCAGTTTTCAAAACATATATTGAACTAAAATACCTTGTCCTGCTGCTGCTTGCATAACCATTCAGGTATAACATTTAAAAAAGCAACTAACTCTTCAGCAACAGAAGAAATAATAAAGATGGGAACCTGAAAGAAATGTATTGGATTTTGCACAAACATGTCCACTGTACCAAAACTTCATAAATAGATTTGATATTTTGCAGCTCCCTATAATAGTTTAGCCATAAAACTACATCTTGAAAATTGTTTGCATAACAATAAACAGTAAAAGAAACAACCATCAAAATCATTTAAAGATTCATTCTCCATGTTGGCACCAAAATCTATTAGCACTTGCCATACAAAACTAAAAATTTTCTCTTCTCATATACATGTCGCGCCCCATTTTTTTGAAAAAAAAAATCATAGTCTCTTCGAAGAATGAGTTTTTGATTTTTTAAAAAAAATGATTTTTTTGACTAAAAAATAAAGAAAATAAAATAAAAGAAAAAGGACCTAATATGGGATTTAAAATATGTGACGGTTTTGGCCCAAAATAATAGTCTAAAAATGATTTTTAGGAAAAAATAGGAATCCCCACTTGGTATTGAATTTAGGTGTACCAAAGCACCCAAAATATATTTTTAAAAATAATAAAACCCCTTTTAGACGACTCCAGGTCTTTGAAAATAAGAGAAAAGGGTTCGAGAGTCACGGTTGAAGAAAGGAAAGGCAAAGATTTGATAAACTCAAATCCAGGACACCCTTTCAACCTATCCAAGACTAGTTGCGAGATTTAGTAAAAAAATTTTCTTATCTAACTTATAAACTTATCACATTAGGGTGTTTCTATATGGATGCAAATCTAGACCTAGAGAGTATCCAAAGAGGTAAGATGTCTCTTCAAAACTTAACTGGTGTTAGTCACATTAATTGTGAAATCCAAAACAATTCTTTGGAGAGGTCACGAAGAATGCAAAGGATGAGACTCGAAAAAGAAAAATTATAATGTATAGATAAATATATATGACCTAGAAAAGGGGAATGCAAAATAACGGGTATGGGGACTAAGATTCATGACTCAATTTTCCTTTTTATAGAGGGGATACAAGCGTGTTAAGACTAAGAAATCATACTCGTTCATTTCCCATATTTGAAGGGTGACTCTTCTAACTTAGTCAAGCAAATGGACTAGCCTTCTTCTAATTTCCTAAATGAAATGCAATTCCAAATGATATGGTCCAAACATATAAAGGGTAAGCGAATAATAAGAGTAGGGGAAATATCATGCAAATGAAAATAACCAAAAATAGGAAAAGATGCATGAGATGCAATAAATGTCACGCGAAGGTATGAATCTAGGGCAAAAATGACCTAAAAGGTCTAGCATTGGACTAGCCCATGTCTATAAGTTCTTACTAGCGTTGGACTAGGGGAAAAATGGGGAGAAAGACCACAACTAGCATTGGACTAGTGTGGTGATATCGGGCATTTATTATAAATAAAATCATATAAAACATAATTAAAGCAAGTAAACACATAAAGTACATAGAGCACGTAACACATAAGCATAATATCTAGATACAAAACCCTAAAGAAAGCGAATAAACACATAAACACACAAGCATGCAAGCACACAAGCAAAGAAACACGCATAAAGATCTAACTATTACATTTGAAGCTCTAACTACAATCTAAAGGGAATTTAAATAAAATAATAACTTAACTATTACTTTTATTTAACTAATTACATTTTGACAAAATTAAAACCTATCTATTACATAGCCTAGCTAAAATATATATCTTGAGCATCTGTCTATTACAACTTGGCATTTAAATGCCTCTCAAATAATCATTAAAATTAAATAGAAAAAATGAAACTTAAAATGAAAAAAATGAGTAATTAAAAGAAAAAAACTCAAAATATGCAATTACACATAAAAAAATACATAGGAGCACATAAGAGGATTTAAAATAATAAAAGAAGATACCTCCCTTGAAGTAGTGGTTAAATGAGGTTGGATTTGTCCTATTTATACTCCAAAATTAACAAAATAATCAAAGCATCAATTTAATTAACAAATAAATTATAAAGAAGTAGAAATAACCATGAAATCTACCAATTAAAAGCATTTAAATGAAGTATAATTAACAATTAAGAAAGATAGACAAATTATACTTAAGAAATCAAAACTAATTAGAGACCTAATTGCAAAAAATTGAGAAAATTTTGGGGTCAAATTATAATTTTTACAAAGATTAGGGGTCAAAATCAAAGAAAATAAAGTTTAGGAACAAATTACTATTAAATTAGGGACCTAATTAAAAAAAATTCAAAGTTTTTAGGACCACAATGGAAATACTCAAAAGAACAAGGGCCAAATTGCAATTTTTGTATCACATTTCTTAAGGAACCAGGCCACTAGACCATTTTTCTTTTCCTTGGGCCGAGGATTCCATTAGCCCACTGAAAATCCAAAGGAAAAGGAATGGATCAGCCCATTCTTTTGGCCAAGAAAAAAACAACCAAAATGTTTGGGCTTTGGCCTCCCAGCTCATGCCATAACTCAAAGGAAATAAGCCAACAATCCATTTGTTAAACCCAACCAAATAATCCTAAACCCAAATCTAAACTTATTTTTCAAAACCCAATGAATGAAAAAACAAGTTCATATAGAAAAATAAATCTACCAAAATTATTAAACATTAATTATGCCCTCAAATTCGGAAATAATATGCTCAATAACATGTATAAAATATATAAAAGAAGATCAAAACTTGAAAAGGGCAGATTTGCTTTGTTTTCACAAACTTTTGGGCCTTAGTGTAATTATGCAAAAGTCAGGGAGCCAAACTGCAATTTTTTTGAAGATTCATGCCATTCGAAGCATCTTTTGCAACTTCTTCTCTTTTTAGTTCATCAAACGTAGCAACTTTGCCAAGTGAAAGACGAAGAATTCAGACCCAAAATACAAACCTATGCGACCTAAGATCCATAGGCAAAGTTCAATGCAACATTAACAAGGAAATCTGATCTACTGCTACGAAATAAGTTGAAATACTATAGAAAAAAGAAAGAAAATAGGAAACAAGTTCGGCAAGAATTTTTGACAAGTTTGATGCAAATCTAAGCTTAGATGAAACGGGAAAAGACGAAATACATCACCTTTGGTGCTTTAAAAGGACGAAACAATGTGTTGAACCTCAAAAGAAACGAATCCAAGCACAAGAATTTGAAAATTGAAGCTTCCTGGAACGGGCTTTAAGGACTGATGAAGTAGTGGTTTCAAGCCCGAATTCAACATGTTTAGAGATGTTTGTGAACAAAAGTTGTCCCTCTACTACCGTATATGGTGCAGAAATGAAGAAATCCTCTAAAAGACTAACGTTGGGATCGGATTTTGCTCACGAAGGAGGCCAGATGCTCAACCTTGGTTCAAGTTTTTTTTTTCACAAAATTTTTCTGCTCTTTCCCTTCTTTTTTTCTCTCCTTTCTCTCTTTTTCCCTTTTTCCGCCACCTTTCCTACCTTTTTCTTACCCTAATCCTCGTATTTTGTTCCATTTGCACGAGACAAGGGTTGCTAAAACCTCATCTCAATGGTTCGAATAAAACCCAGGTTTTGCTGCAATCTTTTGAGCCATTTGATGGCTATCTTCCAGAATGTTCTTGGCCAAATTTGTAAGGGTGATGTGGCTCCTTGTACCAGCAACACGTTGGAGGGAAAACAAAGAGAAAAAAATGCCAACAAAATTCCTCCAAAATGCCAGCTGCATTGCCTGTACTGTTATGCTTCTTGTACGAAGCTAGGGAAGATGCACTGTTCCTTTTTTTTTTTTTTTAAAGAATCTGATTTTGCTGTCCTTTTCTTTTTTTTTCTTTTCTTTCTAATTTTGCTAAAAATGAATTGAAATGATTTTCTTTAGAAAAATTAAGAAATAAAAATAAAATATCATGAAATAAAATGAAATGAAATGAATAAATAGATAAAAAAATGAAATAAGAATAAATACAAATTTTGGTGTCTACAATACAGACGCAAACATGCAGTTAGAATGGAAATCCTACAAAAACATACCAAAAATTGAAGCCTAGTAAGAAGACAAAAGATAGAATGACTTTACAATGAATGGAAAACCTACAAAAAAAAAATCATAGAATCACAATCATAATTAGTTCCCAAAATCATTTACTCAAGAACATGCTCTATTGTCCACCGCACAGTGAATTCATATTTGAAAAAATAATTGTTACATGTTGAGATTCTTTAAGAGTACTATCCGTTGCTAATAGCCAGTGACTGTAGTTGTATCAGTTGCTATAATTCAGTTGAGAAGCAAATTAGATTCAATTTTTATGATATATAAGTAGAGAATCTATGGACTTAGACTAATCATTTCCTAACTTTATTTTATGAAGAAATGCTTAGTTTCCTATTTGATTAAATTGGTTAACTCAAGCATGCTAACTTTAAAACTCTTGCTTCAAACTAAGTTTTAACATCCTCATAAGTATAGAGAAAAAAACAGCAGGAACAAAAATTAATAGAAGTACCAAAACTTTTTTGACAATGCTGGAGAGTAGGCAAGTAAATAGCAAGAAAACTTGAATGGGGCAATTCTTTTGTTCAAAGAACCTTCTCAAGAGATCCCAAAAACATCTAGATTTAACTTAACATTTGCAATCAACCTAAGAACTAATTATTTGCAGTTTCAATAGACATTTCATCAAACAGTTGGTAGTCATGGGTTTCTAAGATTTCACATAGTCAACCCTCTTCGTATCAGTCTTATAAGCTGAAGGCAACGTCATACTAAAATCATGCCTCAAGATAATGAAGCAAACAGTAAGCAATTACCAGGATCATAAGAAACCTTAGACACACAAGATACCCAACAAGTGGTGTGCTTCGGACCTTCCTTCTATGCTGAGGGCCTCCAAGACAATCAATAACAACAACTATAAACATGAAAAGGACAAGAAAAAAAGAAAAAGGAAATATAAAGAGATAGATCTTACCAAATAGGTAAACAAAATGCTACAAAGCATAATGGCTTTTTTTATGCCTCTTCATTGGCATGTGAAAAGAAGGGAGCAGTAATCTCTATTCCTTTCTTCTTCCCTTTGGAAGAAAAATTCTAAATTATTGATAAATCAGAGAAAAGCCTAGATGACATAAATCAATATGTTGCTATAATTGTCACAGAAATCATTGGAAAGCATTTAACATTCAGACAATATTTACAACATTCCACATAGTCATTTAAAGCACACACTTGCAAGGAACACTCACCAAATGATTTACTGCTTATCAATGTCACGCTCAGACCCTACACCCTGGTTACTCCCGAAATCTGTGAGTGCATGTCACATAGCAAAATGCAATCAACAAGGTTTCAGAAAGCCCAACTTGTCTTGTCAATATCAAAGGAAAGATTCATGTAAAAATAACCCACAAGACTTAGCAAAACATAGGTGAGGTATATTCACAACTTTAGAAGAAAACCAATTATAGTTTTCAAGTTACAATTGGATACAAGTTACTAGAAACCATCATTTTCCTTCCTTATGCAAATGCAGGATTTTAGTACAAAGAAAATGCAGCTTATGACTCAAACAAGGCGAATTCAAACAACTTTAAACGAGATTAGGCCAAACCAACCTAAATCCACGCCACGTCCCTCATTTTTACTCACCTACACTATATGAAAGAAAACGGACAACACCTTCCCTTGTTTTGCCCTAACTTTTCCCTCAAATTTCAAAGCTACACTCCATGGCCAAACAACCCAAGTCAAGTCCACAAGTTTTACTAGGCCATTAAACTCACTAAATTAGACATTTACATAGTATATATCCATCACATACTCAAGTTGACAAATTAAACCCTATACTGGAAATTCACCAACAAGGCTAGAAATCCCTCAAGTAACGCCAAAATTACATGTATAAGCTGGAAAATCTTTATGGCAGGTTTACAACTCATAGTAAAGCTGAAAATACTCAACAAAAGCTGGAATAACCAAGAAAAACTGGAAATAAGAGCTCACAACTTAAAACCACAAAATCAGCCACAAAACCTACTATAAACAAGCCAAAACTCCAACTAAATGCAAGATTAAGGAGATAAAGTAACTCTCAACCAAGAATACCTTCAATCCTCAAGATGAGCAGCAAAATACAGCCTGCTTTCTCCCAAAGCAACTCCACTCCAGCCCACCTTCCTTCCTTGTAGCAACTCTCTATGGATTGGTTTAAGATTGGAGGTTGATTTCCCACAAGTTTTGGCTAGAAATCAAAGTGGAATTGAAGAAGGTTTTTCTCCCTTTCTCTCTTCTCTCTCTCGGCCCTCTTGAGCAAGAAAAATCTGATGAGTTTTGGTTGGAAATGGAAGATAAGTAATGAAGAAAGTTTGGATCAAAGTTGGCTTGGATGGTTGACACTTGTCACCTTCCATTTGTTTTCCTTTTCTTTCCTCTCTTTTTGGTCAAACTTTTCAGCCAACCCTAAGATAAAATTAGGGAAAGAAAAATGAAAGGAAAATAAGAAGATTAGGGAAGGAAAGTCTTGGTCAAGTGGTGTCTTGGACCGGTAACAAATGGCGCGAGTCGGTTCAAGCCAATTTCTTTGTCTCTCTTGTACTTTTGTTTTAATTTATGATTCACTAATGTACTCTTAGCACTTTTAATCACATACTTCCTCCTACTTAATACTCGCTCTTATCCACCAAATTAGTACACACACCTCACCAATTGATCACACTATCACAATGCATCAAAACCCTAACTTACACTAACTATAAAAGTACAAGTAAAACTCCCAACTCTATTATTTGTTATACCTACTAAGGCAAGTAATTTAGTATTAAGGAAATTATAAATTAACTTATTCAAGAATAAAGGAAATTATAAGAAAATATAAATGAATTTGCAAGTCCTCACACTACTCCTGGAATGGAATGCTAGGAAAGAGCAATGATGCTACACCTCTTTCTCTCACCTAAAGTGAACGAGAAGATGGTGAACTCACATCTTCAGTTACCCTCAACTCGTAGAGCCCTTGAGTGCAAGCAAGAGATCTTTCCAAAAAGTGATTAGTAGCTGACTCTTTGTTGGTGGTTATTTAAGGCTTTGCTTTTTTTTTTTGAAGAGCCATTAGGAAGAGGTTTCTAGGGCAGACAAAGCAAAGCTTCAACAAACAACCAATTTTTGTTTTCAATTTTGCTTCTTATGGAGAGGGGCCTGTAATCCTAAAAGAAAAGGGGTCTATATTAGCACTGGGCTAGTGAGAGTAACCCTACGATTCTGTCTTTGTTAAATTAACCCTATTTAGAGTTGAAAGGAGATTGCATAAGCGGGGAAAAGATTCATGAAGAAAGTATGTAGTAAGAGTTCTTGGCCCATTGAAGTGAAGTAAGAATGAAAGTCATGATTTTGTGATGGGAAAGACCCCAACTTTCAATTTAGTTCAGTATGTAGCTACCATTGTTTCCCTTGGCTATGTCATCATTATGGTAAGATGAGAAATCATTCATCAGCTGCTTTGTTCAATAATGGCTTCTTCCTATTGAGGCATAGTATATCCAAGGTTTGCAAAATCGGGATCCTATGTAGGACCGATTTTAATTTCACAGGATCGGATCGTAGGATTATAAGATCCTACCAAAAGCTCCTAAATTTACTAAATTAAGGAATTTGAAATTCATATGCCATTTTGTACATCCTAAAAGATATCAAATAAATAAGTTACTTATAAACATATAGCATTTTTAACCTACTGTTTGACAAGTAATAAAGAAGAAGAACATAAACAGTTATAAATTATGCTTTCAAGTCTTAAAACCAAGTGCTTTACAGTTTACATGGTAATAATTTGAAATATAAGATAATCATCAACCTCCACAAACACTAAAAAGTCAAAACGTCCAAATCCAACATTTTCAATATCAAAATTAACTACTAAAATGCCATCTATCAATTTTAAACAAACATGAAAAAATAAAAGGTAAAATAGTAAGAATTCACCATTTTCAAGCACCATAACAATTCAAAAATACATTAATTTATAACCAATCATTTTCATCAAATTCATCATCCCCATAACCCATATTATCAAAATTATTATTTTCCCAATCATCTTCACCATCCCAATTCTATTGGGATCCATCTTCGACATTATCTTCATCTCCATTCAAGTTAATATCCAATCATTAATTCCCATTTGAACATCATTTTCGGGAACCATATCAAGGTAATCATCATCTTGACTGTCAAATTCTGCTGAAGGCCCATCATCCTCATTAATAACATGAATCTCTTTCATTTTATTAATTTGTCTTCGACGGGCATGGGTTTCATGATCTTCATGATCATCTAAATAAACAAACAATAACAATGAAAGTCACCAAAAATAAGAGAGCCTACAAAATAAATCTATGCAAACTAAAAAAATGATAAAATTTATACTTAAATTGGAACAAAGAAAGAAACTTACAAGCTCTCTGCACATTTCTTGTAAGTATTTCAATTTCATCATCTCCATTTCTCTCTTCATTTGAAGTGTCACATTTGGGATTATCATCTAGAACTTGCAACCATCTATTTTTTCTTGGAAGAGTTGGATTTTCTTTCTCTGTCACCCATTCATCATCTGAAGGCAAATCCTCAAAAGAAATTTCTTCAGTAACACGTTACCTTTGTCTTTGTCTCTCTCTCAATTTCAAGTTGTACATCACAAATACAAGATCATTCATTCTTTTTTGGGCCAAACGATTTCTTCTCTTGGAATGTACCTATTGAAATTGAAAGAATTTATACTACGAACTTAAATTCAAATGGTAAACAAAATATTATACTGAATAAAATATTATATTATATGAAAACGTTACTACCAATTCAAATGCACTCCAATTTCACTCACATCCAGAAGAGTTACAAGTTAAACTGAGAATTCGAACAGCAAAATTTTTCAACTCTGGACATTCATCCCTATAAGATTCCCACCAATCAGCTGTAAGAAATTAAAATTAACAATAAACTAATAAAGGTTTTAAAAGTAACACGTCAATGAGGGTTGGCGCCAGCGTCCATTTTTTCAAAAAAAAGTTTTTAAAAGTAAAAAACATGTAAGTTCAAATAGTAACTAACTAGGAGATTTCTTATTTCTTATTAGTACAGCATTCTCATGGTCAAATAATCCATTTGCATGCTAGAAATCATCTAATTGTGGATCAATCTTCACCCTTTCACTAGATTCAGGAACTATCTTAACAATACAATCATAAAGGCCACGTTTTATTTTGCATCGGACTGAAAATCTGAACTATATTGAAATTGTGGATTCAAATAGTAATCCATGGCATGTAAAGGATGACTCAATTGATCTTCCCATCTTTTATCAATGATAGTAAATGCTGATTCATATCTAGCATATAAACATGAGTTTAGTAAAAAATTAACTAAAATAAAATCATTCTATTATCCAATACAGAAATTATAAATGAATTCATAATTAATATGGCAACTTATTTAAAATTTACCTCTTTTGGACATTGTTCACATTTTATTTGATTTTTTGTCTGATCAATAGCTTTACAGAGAAAATCCATGGTAGGTTTTTCATCAGAATCTACCATCCTTAATACTTTGATGAGAGGTGAAGCTATCTTTAAACATAGCTCCACATTTGGCCAAAATTGTTGATTATAAAAAATTATGCTTTCAATTTTTTTCCCTTTCTTCTCCTAGCATACGTACTTGTTTTCCACTTATCCAAAGAGAAAAAGGTAAATAAACTCCCTCTCAACTTGCTTAGACATCTCATGGTCAAGTATGGAGTAGCAAAGCAAGTAACTCCAGGTCTAATCAACTCCTTGCCATTGGTGAACTGTTTCATCCAATTAATAACTGTACCCCATGAATAAATATATGTAACCACTGATTTCGCATTTTCTATGGTGACTTTGTGGAGAGAATCAAACTTTTGAAAATCTAACATTAGGTCAATGTAATGAGCAGCACAAGGGGTCCAAAATGATCTTTTTCTCTTTTCCATCAATATTTTTCTAACTGCCTTATAATTAGAAGCATTATCGGTGATGACCTGCACAACATTATCCTCTCCAATTATTTCCACAATGCCATCTAACAATTCAAACCAGCAGCTGGACTATTCACAAGGAAATTGTTCATTGTTCTCTTTCTTTGGTCAGACCACCCATCGGACATAATAGTACAACCAGTTTTTTTCCACTTTTTTTTTGCATGTATTGAGAAAATTCAATGTCTCTTGCACCTCTTTTTTCAAAAAAGTCACTTTCATTTCATGGTATGAAGGTGGTTTAAGTCCTTTCCCATATTCTCCCAATTTCCTAATCATTAAAAGAAACAAAAGGTTATTTATGGCATTAAATGGAATGGCGCTTGTATAGAACCACCTAGCCATGATTTGACAAACTTCATCTCTATCTTATTTCTTCCATTTCTCATTATGATTGTTTGTCTTGCATTCAACCCCCCAGGTCCTCTCACAACAAAGTTTTCCATAGAACATTTTTTAGCCCGCTACTTAACTTCTCCTTCTTCTTCTTCTAAATCATACATGGTACTAACCCTTTGTTTTTTTTTTCCTTGATTCCTCAGAGCTTGCACTTAGTAAATCAAACATTTGTGTTCTAACATCTTCAGGAACTCTGGAACATGGTTCAACATTTACATGTGTACAAGTTAAATGATGCTTAAGCCTATACACACCACCTGCTCAAGTAATCCCACAGTATTTACACAAAACTTATTTTTTATTAGCATCAATTTCAATTCCATGATCCCACTCGGGATCCAATCGAGCACCCGGTGCATTTTTTCTACTTTGTTTCTTTGAAGTGACCGAAGACATTTAAGCACTGCCAAATATGTTAGAATATTCATATGGAGCTAGCCATGATATTCGGATCAAACATGTTACATGCACCAAATTTAGGAAGTCATTCTAAGAAAGTCAAACTAATAATAAAGGTACAAGTGCACATACACTCAAAGAAACACCAAAAAATAAGGACAATGATTATTTCATAGTTAGGCAACAAAATAAATTTTAACACCCTTAATCATATTGACGACAAGTTAACAACCCAAGAAAAATCTTGTCTAGAAACTTTAATAGTGACTTCATCCAACCATTATATAATCTAACTAGTAACCACCAATTTTTCTCACCAAGAACTACCTCTACCTCCTAGGTGTTCTTAATTATTCAAGAACCACATTTCCTAGGTGATACTTCTGTTATTGACTTATTATTATACGTTTTCTCTTTTTTTTGATAGCCAAATTAAATCTAAAATACTAAATAATTCTGTTGTCGCCAATCATTCATTTCATTCATTTATTAACAATTTACGAGCACCAACATAAATTTCCAATCAAGCCAGTACCCTCACCCTATCATTACAATAAGCTGGTAACAACATGACTTTTTAATTAATTGCCAAATAAGAGAAAAGAATGGCAGAATTCTATGAATTACTGCCTTTTCCTCCATGTTTTTTTTAATCTCTCTTTAATCCTGTTTTCTACTTATGGATCTAACACTGGACTATGAATATGATGATAATCATACGTTGGATATTCCTAAATCCTCAACTTTTTTGTCAACCACTATATATTCCATATATAAAATGGATTTTGACTAGTAAGTATAAACTCTTGGAATATAATGGTTTGAATTTATCAGGTTCAGGCTGCATGAGTGTAACGAGTAAAGACTAATGGCACTTGGTTGTTAGTGAATAGAGGGACAAATGAAGCAAATTTTGCATATCTCGGAAACTAATAGGCATGGGGTGCATATATAAAAACAATCTCTGCCTCAAGTTTTAAATTTATAACTTCCTAATTACCCCACACTCAACTGCATGTATACAGGTCATGTTTGAGTATAGGGTATTAAGGGTCTATCCCATAGGGAAGACTGATCAATTTCCGATGCTAATCGAACTCCTTTATTATTTAGACGCTCATAAATGCAAGTCACGTAAATTTAAGCTGCACATATAGGAAAATATGAAGTGAAAACTATAATAAGAAGCTCCTAGGGAATGGAATTCCTAACCACTCTTAACTAGCAAGATTACTTGGGTAATTGAACACTACTACCTCAGTTAGTTATGGCATAATTTTCTTATGTATGAAAAACCTACTCTCGTAGTAAATCAACTATACTTGTAACTAATACATACTTACTCTCGTGGTTATGAAATTAGCTACAAGTTCATGAACTTCTATGAAATTACTATAAACAAGTCACAAAGGTGCACCTCTACTTTCGTGAGTGCACTACCTAAGTTTAGCACTTTCTTCAACTAATATTGAATTGCAACTATCATTGATAATCCAATATCTTCAAATAATCATAACTAATGGCCTGATAGGTCGCAATTTTGTTATTTATTTTATAATTAATTTCCCCTATTACCTTACCAAATGTGGATTAATTGCCAGATTTCACTCATTTTTGCCATTTGTGCTTATCGCAGGAAGTTGGAGCAAAATGTGGTAAAAAAAAAGTGCGAATATCATTCTGCAAATACTGCTTGGCGTGGTCATGTCAACCCAGGTCTTAACATGTCTAGAAGGTTTGGGAAAGACGTGCGACTCCGACTCTCACTTGGAAATGCAACGAAAGGAGTCAAATTAGGATTAGGACTCCTATCTTTTTGGTAGCTTTTGGAGAGCCAGCTGCGGAGGAAGTCAAGGGAGACTAGGAGTCTTCCCTTTTACTCCTTGTTGGTAGCCGAATAGGAAGTAGAGAATATATAGGAATTAGAGAGAAAAAGTAGCCGACATTCTTGACTCCTTTTTGGGGAGTTTGACTTTTTCATCTTTTGTGTCTCTTCTTTTCCTTCATAGGGAGAATCCAGAGAAGAAAACAATTTTAGTCATCTTTTGACTCGGCAGTTTTTTTTCATTATTATCATTCTTATTCCATTGTTTCTTTCTCCCGAATTGAGGACAATGTACGCTGCAACTGTCTCTGCAATTTTGCGTGGATTTTTCTCAACGGAGATTAACTGAGTCTATACTTCTAGTCAAGGAACAATGGAGGATTTGGTTCGACTTAAATTGTGAGATCTAACTGATTTTATTTTTCTTATTATTTTCTAGTATTCGTATATTTCCTGCTTTATTTTCTTATGGTTGTTATATTATTCAATTGTCCCGGGTCCAAATGTTAGATTAATTTAAAAACCTAGAGCCAATTAGAATAATTAAATCCATAATTGTTTGATTGTTCTAAATTAGTGGCAACTGGCATAATCGGGGTTATGTCAGGGAAATATACTGGCTAATTTGTAAACAACCCTCGTAGCATGTTGTTTGGTTATAACAGGATTTCTCTAAATCTTAAAGCAATTGTGAAATTTAATTCTACGGTCGTACCTATGATTATTTTGCAATTAGGGCAATAGTTGACGATCGTACCTTAGCTATCGATAATTACAGAGAAATTAATTGTCATCGTTTATTTGACAATTATAATTTGTTTATCAGTTTATATGTGAAATTATTCTTGCATAGATGATCAACTAGAAAAACCATTTCCGAAGTTGCTTCTTGACTAGAGCTATCCAATACTATTTGAGTTTTTACCTTAGTGCTATTTAATTTTTATTTAGTTTAATTGCAATATTTGATTAGTATAGTTTATTGCTAATTTTCCTGAAAAATTCCATTGTCAATTTGAACTTCAAAGAGACAAATATCTCCAGTTCCTGAGAATACGACCCTACTTGCCCTGTATACAAATTAATAAGTTTTTGTGAATAAATTCTGGTATATCGAATTAAGCAAACTCTTCGGAGTCAGGGTGAATCTAATAACTCATTGCACATCCAAAATCCCTACTCCAACACTAGAATTGACTCGAAACTGCTTTTGTTGGCAATTAAGATTTTCATTATTATTATTGCATAGGCATCGACAACCTGTCAATTTTTGGCGCCGTTGCCGGCGACTGACGTTAGTTAATTTGTTTCTTTTTAAGTTCATTTTTGTTCTAATTTTCTGGTATCTTTTCTAGTTTATGCCTCATTCCTCTCATACAGGCGAATTAATTTTCGACCCTGAAGTAAAGAAGACCGCGCAACGAACGCGACAAGAGACCAGCACAGCTCAGGGAAGAGCAATC
The DNA here is from genome assembly GCF_003713205.1 of Coffea eugenioides. NCBI lineage: Eukaryota > Viridiplantae > Streptophyta > Magnoliopsida > Gentianales > Rubiaceae > Coffea > Coffea eugenioides. The sequence continues at coordinate 47,339,647 of NC_040036.1, read as the reverse complement.
TAGTGCTGCATCTCGGAGACCTGATCCAGAAGTTGAAGCAACAAGTTCACTTGGCAATACTTAGAGTGACCCGGATCGAGAAAAAGTCACTATGGCTAACGCACAGACAGTAAAGGAGTTGGCTACTCCTAATTTAAATCAGCAGCCTCTATGCATTACTTTTCCACATTTAAATGATAACACACCTTTTGAGTTAAAATCTGGCCTAATTCATCTTTTACCATCTTTTCATGGTTTACCAGGTGAGGAGCCTTATAAGCATTTGAAAGAGTTCGATGTGGTTTGTAACAGTATGAAGCTCCGGGGAATTACGGAAGAATAGATAAAAATGAGGACATTCCCCTTCTCTCTCAAAGACTCAACAAAAGACTGGTTGTACTACCTACCTCTAGGTAGTATCACCACCTGGGAGCAATTGAAGAAAAAATTCTTGAAAAAATATTTTCCTGCATCTCGAGCTGCAAGTCTAAGAAAGGAGATATGTGGTATCAAGCAGCATCCAGGAGAGTTGCTCTATGATTATTGGAAGCAATTCAAGAAGTTATGCATTAAATGTCCTCAGTACCAAATAAGTGAGTAATTGTTCATCCAGTATTTTTACGAGTGGCTACTTTTCAGAGACAGGAGTATAATTGATGCTACAAGTGGAGGGGTGCTGGTGAACAAGACTCCTCGAGAGGCGTGGGAGTTGATCGAAGGGATGGCTGAAAACTCGCAGCAATTCGGTACAAAAGAGAATGTCCCGATACGCAGAGTGAATGAGGTGGAAACATCATATATCCAATAGCAGTTGACGGAGTTAACGTCCTTTGTTAGGCAATTGGTTGCAGGAAATGCACCACAGGTCAAGGTGTGTGGAATTTGTACTGCCATGGGTCATTCTACAGAGATGTGCCCGATGATTCAAGAAAAGAGTATGGAGCAAGTAAACATGGCTAGTCACGCGCCTGTGCGAAGAAAGTCATATGACCCGTACTCGAACATGTACAATCCGGGTTGGAGAGATCATCCTAACCTCAGCTATGGAGGTAATAGGCAATCAAATTTTGCACCGAACATATAGCAAGGGTATCATCAGCAATACTAACCTCGGCCAGCACCATCACCACCTCCAAGCTCAGGCCCGTCTTTAGAAGAAATGATGAAGCAGCAAATTGCTAGACAACAAAAGATGGAATCTAACTTGCAAAGTCAAATGGGTCAGATACAAGCAATGGAAAGTCAGTTGAGCCAGATGACAGTAGCAATCAACCACCTGGAATCTCAAGTACAAGGAAAATTGCCATCTCAACCTGTACAGAACCCGAAGAACGTAAGTGCAATGACCTTAAGGAGCGGGAAAGAAATTCAGAGATCCGAATTCGTGACTTCAAAGGACAAGGATGAAGAGAAGATTGAGAAAAAGTTTGAGGCAGAAAACATAAGCAGCAAAAATTCAGTGGTACTCCCAGACCCAATCATTGAGGTTAAAACTAATTCATCTCCCTTTCCTAGCAGGTTAGAGAAACCGAAGAAGCAGGACAAGGAGAAAAAGATCCTGGAGGTATTCCACAAGGTAGAGATCAATATTTTCCTGCTGGATGCAATCAAACAAGTGCCAAAGTACGCAAAATTTTTGAAGGATTTGGGCATCAACCGAAGAAGGTTGAGGGGAAACGAAAGAGTTATTGTGGGGGAGAACGTGTCAATGGTTCTATAGAGGAACCTCCCACCGAAGTGCGGGGATCCAGATATATTTACGATTCCCTGTAAGATAGGTAATATTTTGATTAGAAATGCCATGCTGGATTTTGGAGTATCGATGAATGTAATGTCTAAATCTATCTATACTTCTCTGAACCTAGGTCCGTTAAAAGAAACTAGGATAATAATTCAATTAGTTGACCGAACAAATGCATACTCTGATGGGTTGGTTGAGGATGTATTGGTTAAAATTAATGAATTGGTATTCCTAGCTGATTTTTATGTACTTGATATGGATGATGATCATTCTCCCGATCCCTCGCCTTTGCTATTAGGTAGAACCTTTTTTAGTACAGTACAAACTAAAATCGATGTTAACAAGGGTACCTTATCATGGAATTTGATGGGAAAATTGTTCATTTCAATATTTTTGAAACTATGAAATACCTCTCGAACTCTAATTTTAGCTCAATTTTTTTCTGTGAATGCTATTGACCCTACGGTGCAGGAAGTGTTTGAAATTATTGGCAGGGATGAATTAGAGGTTGATTTAACCAAGCATCTCGAGTTGGAAACAGCTCCTGAGATAGAGTTGAATGAAGAGTTGAAGTGTACGATTGGGGCGTTGCAATCGCTACCAATCATGACGACAAGTTATGAGCTCGCACCTATTTTCATACCCGAATCTCACCAGAGAACACTACCATCTGTGGTGTAGGCACCTGTGTTAGAATTGAAGACTCTGCCGAAACATTTGAAATATGCATATTTGAGCGAGAAGGAAACACTCCCGGTGATTATCTCAACGGGACTGTCAGAAACCCAGGAAGAAAAGCTAATCCGAATTCTTAGAGAGCATAAGCAGGCGATAGGGTGGACCATCGTCGACATTAAGGGAATTAGACCCTCCGTGTGTATGCATCGAATAGGACTCGAAAAACATGCCAAACCTGTACGGTAAGGTCAAAGGAGGCTCAATCCCCTCATGATGGAAGTTGTAAAGAAAAAAATATTGAAATTGTTAGATGTGGGGATTATTTATGCAATATCAGACAGCCCATGGATGAACCCGGTACAGGTAGTTCTAAAGAAGGCAGGAGTAACAGTGGAAGCAAACCAGAAGGGTGAGCTCGTACCAGTGCGCAAACCCACCGAGTGGCGGTAGTGTATTGACTATCGAAAATTGAACACTGTCACGAAAAATGACCATTTTTCTCTTTCTTTTATTGACCAAATGATTGAGCGACTAGCTTGTCAGGCTTATTATTATTTTTTGGATGGATTTTCAGGGTATTTTTAGATTGCAATCGCACCGGAGGATCAAGAGAAGACAACCTTCACGTGCCCATTCGGAACCTTTGCATATAGACGGATGCCATTCAGGTTGTGCAATGCACTTGCAACATTCCAGAGATGTATGGTGAGCCTCTTTTCAGAATATGTTGAGAAAATTATTGAGGTTTTCATGAACGACTTTAGTGTATATGGTGATAGTTTCGATAATTGTCTAGATAACCTGAAATTGATCCTGTTGAGATGTATAGAAACTAATCTCGTGCTTAACTGGAAAAAATGTCATTTTATGGTTGAGCATGGGATAGTTCTAAGGTCGATCAGACTAAAATAGATATTATATCTGATTTACCTTACCCCACGAGTGTGCGGGAAATGCGTTCTTTTCTTGGACATGTAGGTTTCTATCGAAAGTTCATCAAGGATTTCTCGAAGATTGGAGCCCCTCTGTTCAAACTCTTACAAAAAGACGCAGCCTTCGAGTTCGATGTCGAGTGCGAGAGAACTTTCGACAAGTTGAAGGAGCTCTTGACATCGACACCGATCATCCAACTCCCTGACTGGAGTCTACCTTTTGAGATCATGGAACAAAGAGTAGGAAAAGCAGGTCACACCAACTACTATGCGTCCCGAGCTTTGAATGGAGATCAACTGAATTACTCTACTACTGAGAAAGAGCTTCTTGCGGTTATTTTTGCTTTAGGAAAATTCAGGTCATATTTATTAGGTGTTAAAGTTATTGTATTTTCTGATCATGCAGCGTTAAGGTACCTAATGACCAAGAAAGATGCAAAATCGAGTCTCATAAGATGGATATTGCTCCTGCAAGAATTTGACCTGGAGATAAGGGATAAAAGAGACTCAAAAAATTTGGTAGCTGACCATTTGAGTCGCAGACCAGTTGGAGTGGAGAACGTGCTATTGAGGGATACATTCCCTGATGAACAATTATTTTTTTTAAATTCTCAATTGCCTTGGTATGCTGATTTAGTTAACTACCTAGTAACTGGTAATTTCCCTGCAGGTTGGCCCAAAGCAAAGGGGACAAGTTGAAGAGCGATGCCAAATATTTCATATGGGATGACCCTTACTTGTGGAAGAGATGCGCTGACCAGGTAATGAGAAGATGCGTAAGTGAAGCTAAATTTCAATCAATTTTAACTTTTTGTCATATTTTTGCCTATAGAGGTCATTTTGGACCAAAGCGAACAGCGCATAAGGTATTAGAGAGTGGATTTTATTGGCTTTCATTTTTTAAAGATGTCATATTTGTTTTGTAAATCCTGTGATCGATGTCAAAGGGTAGGTAATATAACCCGTAGAGACCATATATCCCAAGTCTCGATGATTTTTTATAGAAATTTTTGATGTTTGGGGTATAAAATTTATGGGGCATTTTCCTACATTGTTTGGTTTTATACATATATATATAGTTGGTAGTTGATTACGTCTCCAAATGGGTAGAGGCTAAAGCCACCCGAACTAATGAGTCAACAGTGGTTGTAGATTTTATTAAATCCAATATTTTTGTGTGTTTTGGAATGCCAAGAGCCATTTTTAGTGACAGGGGGACGCATTTCTGCAATAAAGCCATAGCTACGCTATTTCGAAGGTATGGTATACTCCACAAGGTCTCGACATCGTACCACTCCCAAACCAATGGTCAAATGGAGGTTTCGAATAGGGAGATTAAGTCGATACTGGAGAAAATGGTTCGCCCCGATAGAAAGGATTGGAATCAAAGGTTGGAAGATGCACTTAGACCTATCGGACTGCGTATAAAACCCCTATAGGGATGTCATCCTACAGATTAATATTCGGGAAGCCGTGTCATCTTCCAGTAAAGTTCAAGCACAGGGCCTTTTGGGCAATAAAGCAGTGTAATATGAATTGAGAGGAGACCGGTGCCCATCGAAAGTTGGACCTACAATAATTGGAGGAGATTCGGAACGAAGCATATGAGAACGCAGTAATTTATAGGGAAAGGAGTAAGGCGTTCCATGATCAACAAATCTCTAAAACAACCTTTGAAGTGGGTCAGAAAGTTCTCCTATACCAATCCAAGCTTAAACTGTTTTCAGGTAAATTGCGTTCCCGATGGATTGGTCCTTTTGTTGTTACTCATGTCTTTCACTATGGTGCAGTAGAAATCCAGAGCACTAAGACGGACAAAAAGTTTGTGGTAAATGTACATCGTCTCAAATACTATTATGAGGGCTTTGCAAGTGGAGAAATGGAGATGATACATTTGGACACCCCAAATTGCTCCAATCGACGACATCTAGCCATGTCTAGCCAAAGACGTTAAAGAAAGGCGCTTATTGGGAGGCAACCCAATTTCTTTTAATTCGCTTGTTCAATTTTAATTGGTCACTTGAGTGTGTTTTCTTAAGGTTTTCCCAAATTTTGGGTTTAATTTTTCATTTTTGATGATTAGTAGGTGTTCTCCAGACATGACGTGCCCGCATCACTAGGGCGTGTGATAATGTGCACTTCGCAAGTCGTTTGTTAGAAGGGTTTCCACCCTCATGACGCGCCGGTGTCGAGTTGCCTGGAGAGGTTTCCCTTTGATCCTGGAGCAGACTAACCGGCATGACACGCCCGCATCAACCGGGCGCGTGGTAATGAGCAATTCAACAAGTCATCATCAGAAGGGTTTCCATCCTCATGATGTGTCCGCGTCAACATGGCACGTGATAACTTTCAAATCTTAACTGCTTCGTCAGAAGGGTTCTTGCCTTCTTGACGTGCCCACGTCATGTTCGGGGAAAGGTATGTATTTAAAAAAAAATTCAATTTTCGTTTAATCGCAAATTTTGAATTTCAAACTTTACTTTTATTAATAATAACAAATAAAAATTTTTTTAAAAAAATAATAATAATTTTTTTTTTCCATTCCATCTTCAAATTTATTTTTTTTTCCAATTTTAAATCCGATTTCAAAATTTAAATTTGAAAAAAAAAAGAAGAAGAACCGCTGCCTCTTCTTCCTCTATTCCCCTTCCTTTCCCCTTCAACCGAAACCACGAGCTCCGCTAGCCACCACCGTCGACCGCGTCACCAGCCGACACACGCCGCTCTCACAAACCTCCACCACCACCGCGCGTCTCTCTCTCCCCGTAGTCACGACACCGCAGCGTATCACGCTCGCCAACCTCCACCGTCCTCTCCGTCCGCGCACCACCCACCTCGCTCAACCCACGGTCGCGTTGCCCCCTTCCAATCTCTCTCTTGCACCCCACGACGGCCGACAATCACCAAGTCTGCCACTGTGCGCTGACCACCCACAGGCCGAAGCCTCCGTAGCCGTGCGCAGTCCCCTCCCTTCGTTGTCCGCCACCGCCTCCAGCAACGAACGTCATGTGCGTTGCCGCCGCACCAGCACATGGCGCCGCCTCCTCACTCTCTCTTTCCCTAGTTTCTACGCCGCTACCACTCCCATTTCTTCATTCGAAGAACAGTGAAGGTATTTGAAATTCGATCCCAATTTTTGGTAGTGTTTGGTGTTGTATCATTAATTTGGACAGGCCGTTTGAGTAGCTTCATTAATTGGGGGGTGCACCAGTGGTATTGGTTGGGGTATTTTGACTACAATTTGTTAATTCTATTTGGTTGGCTACCTGATTGAAAGCTAAAAGCTTGTGATTGAGTTGTTGTCAAATTTCTGAACTGCTATTGTTGGAATTGCCAAATTCTTGAGGCATTTGCTACGGTTTTGGTTGATTGAGTTGTGTAGTTAACTGTACCATTGGGGACATTTGTTGAGAATTTGGGTGGAAAGATTTTGCATTTGACTATTGAATTGGGAGACACCTGTGACATTTGATTTGCTTGATTGAAATTGGTAAAGTTTAATTGAATTGTTGGGGACAATCTGGCTGTTGATTTAAATTACTAATTTAGAGGGCCATTGTCTGATATTTTGGTCGAATCATTTGTGCAATTAGTTGCCAAACTGCACGTCATCATTGTATTGGGTTGTTTATTGACCTCAGTGGACTGGGTTACTACCTGGGGTTAATCTACTTGCTATATTCGCTGCAACTTTAGTCCTCTGTTGCCTTTCTGTTGAGCATTGGGATTTTTTTTTTGGTGATTGGGTTAATACTTGGAGGCTATTGCTCTGCATTTGCTAGTTGCTCTGTGTGTTGGAAATTCTGTCTCTTGTTGATTGGGTTGACTGCTAGCGACAATGGTGAGACCCAAATCCACTTCTAGGTCTCAAACATCTCAACCTCAGCCTACTCCACCCCAACCCACCATTCTTGTGAACGAACCCACTAACCAACCTTTTTCCTCGGGTGTACAAACACGTTTAGGTAGTGGTAGGGGTGTTCATGTGGCTACACCCGCTCACTTTAGGGGGCATTTAAACTTCACTAGGTTTGCTGATCAGCAAAGATATGCTAAGTGCTGTGAGCGGTGTATCATACCCTGCAAATGTTGTGACAAAATTACTATGATGGCACTGGGTATAAGGGAAGAGGTTGAGTGGATGTTTACTGCCATTGGTTGGAGACCTTATCTAGATATTTTGTCCTGCCTGTCGAACTTGTTAGGGAGTTTTACTCCACTTTCAAGTTTGACTTGCCTACAGGATATACTGTAGATACCCCAAACGTGATTCACTTCTGCCTCATGGGTCAGGAGTTCAATTTCTCTATTACTCAGTTTAATTTGGCTTTTGAATTCATTACTCGGGAGTATGCTGAGACTGGAGAGTACGCTGAGAGTACTTGTGATTACATAGAGCCATTTTTCTCTCACTACCTCGATATTTGGAAGGATATGTCTGTCAACGGGGACCGTTATGACCCCTCTCGATCCAGGAGTTCTTACCTTAAGGATCCGAGTGCCCGTTTTATTCAGCGATTCTTGGCTTATAGTTACTCGGGTCGCAAAGATAGCTCGGGTATACTTTCTCGACCCGAGTTCGACCTGCCTACAGGATATACTGTAGATACTCCAAACGTGATTCACTTCTGCCTCATGGGTCAGGAGTTCAATTTCTCTATCATTCAGTTTAATTTGGCTTTTGGATTCATTACTCGGGAGTATGCTGAGACTAGAGAGTACGCTGAAAGTGCTTGTGATTATATAGAGCCATTTTTCTCTCACTACCCCGATATTTGGAAGGATATGTCTATCGACGGGGACTGCTATGACCCTCTCGATCCATGAGTTCTTACCTTAATGATCCGAGTGTCCGTTTTATTCAGCGATTCTTGGCTTATAGTTACTCGGGTCGCAAAGGTAGCTTGGGTATACTTTCTCGACCCGAGTTCTTCTTCATCTGGTGCATGAAGAACAGTTTCAAGGTGAATTCGCGTGGTGCGACTTTCGAGAAACTTTCGACGCGCGCGCGATGAAAGCTTAATTTTAACTAACTCACATCTAATCCTCAATTAACTTTTCTTAGTCTACAATTGAGCATTCTTAATCCTCCAAAATCATTGCACTCTCGGATCGAATATTGTCTCGAAAAACGTGTATTCGCTATTCCTTACTAGACGAGCCGCAGAAAAATTAAATTTGCTAACGAGACGTTTTAAAATATAAGTAAGACATTATTCCATGTAAAGGGATTTAAAATGGTTGAAATAAATTATTCGGAGAAAACGGGCGAATAAATATTTAAATAGGCCAGTAAAATAAGATAAAAATAAGAAAATTTTCGGGTCCTCACAGCTTTTTCATGTCAGCTGGATCCCGGGTTCCTTATCTTTCATTTGTAGACGACATATTGATTTTTGCACATTTTCGAAGGATTGTTTGGATTCACTAGTATCTTTTTTTAGTCATTATCAAGCTTATTCTAGGTAATGGATTAATGTACATAAGAGTTCTTTTGTTATTTCTAATAGAGCTTCGAAGGATCAGATTAACTTGGTGCTATCGAGTTGCAATTTTAGTAGCAGTTCCTGCCATTCGTATATTTGGGAGCTCCAATTTCCAAGGGAAAGGTGACGTGCATGCTTTTTGATCCCGTTGTGTCAAAGGTGCAAAAATGTCTATTTCATTGGAGTTCACGGATGCTTTCTGCTGGTGCTAAATTGGTTATGTATCTATTACAGGTCCTTCAACCTCCTAAAGTGGTTCTTCAAAGATTGGGAAGGATCTATAGTTCTTTCTTGTGGGATAAAGCGGATGGTGCAAAATGTATCCATTGGACTTCTTGGGACTTCTTGGGATAAAGTTTGCTTCCCAACATCGGAGGGTGGATTGGGTTCATTTGGGGACATAAGTAAGGCTTTCGCTTGTAAATTGTGGTGGTGGTTATGCGAGAATGACTCAATATGGGCAAAATTTATGCACTCGAAATACATTAAGGGTAGGCATCCATCTAGGGTGCAAGTAAATAGGCCCCCTTTGGCATGGCGACAACTGGAGCATATTTGAGAATTTGTGGAGTCCAGGATTAAGTGGTGTTTGGGCAAGAGATTCGTTGATTTTTGGTATGATCGATGGTTATTAGAGGTGTCCTTGGCAGATATGGTACCCATTGTTGATCCTCCTTATATGTTAGTGGCAGAATTTTATGGAGATGATGGCTGGAATATTGAGTTGCCAAAGGCTTGGTTGCCGATGGAGTTGTGATACGCCCCTCGTTCAACTCGTTTCGAGACACGTAACATGATTGCTCAAGGATCTAGTGAGGTTGTCCAACGCTTGGATTGCGGGACCTAAAACCAAAACGGACGACACGAATTGATTGAAGGTGGTAGAACGACGATTCCAATCGAGGTGAATACTCAAGTGGATAGGTCGGATGAACAATCAAGGACAAGTACGAGATTGCTCAAGAACCCTTGCCAAAAGCAAGTAGAGGATCGAGTTTCTCACACTAGAGAGAATCGAAAATAATGAATTTTATTGATAAAACGTCTAACCCTCAACTCTTACAAAGTAACCCTTTATATAGACTCACGACTAAGAACCCTAATCTTAGGGGGAAAAGGGAAAGGGAGGTTCGGCCATCCCTTGGACTAGGTGGGCCGAATCCATGACTCAACTAGTAACTAATCTAAACAATGACTTGACAACTCAAGACTATGAAGGCCCAACAGTTGGCCGATTCTACTCAGGGGACCCGTGGACTCCACTTGGCTCTTCATGGGGTTAGAGCAATGTGTAGACAACTTGATTATCACTTTCCAAACCTTCAATCGTCCGATGGACTCCTTGTTGGTCTTGAACATTTCGCCCAAGGGCTTGAAGTGACTCCTTGAATTGTTTAGCTCGTGCACGTGTGACTGGGCCCAACGGCACTCGAACTGGATCATTTGGATCATTGCGTGAGCTAAGATCCATGCACACATCAGTCCCCTCCACTTGAGAAGGATTTGTCCTCAAATTTGGATCATCTCCCTCAAGGAACGGGCTCAAATCCGCGACATTGAAGGTCGCGCTAACATTGTACTCCCCAGATAGCTCCAATTTGTAGGCATTGTCATTGACTCGTTGGAGCACTCGGAAGGGTCCATCACCCCTTGGGGATAACTTGCTTTGTCGTTGCTTAGGAAATCGCTCCTTCCTTAAGTGTAGCCAAACCCAATCTCCAGGCTCGAAAATCATCTTACAACGATGCTTGTTAGCTTACTGGGTGTATTGCTGAGTACGCCTCTCGATGTTTGCTCGAACAGTTTCATGTAACCTACGCACAAAATCAGTTTTCTTTTTCCCATCTAAGCTTGTATGCTCAGAGGAAGGTAATGGTGCCAGGTCAAGGGGGGTCAGGGGGTTAAAACCATAAACAATCTCAAATGGTGAGTAGTGTGTTGCACTATGAACAGTTCTATTATAAGCAAATTCAACATGTAGCAAACACTCTTCCCAAGATTTAAGATTCTTTTTAATCAAGACCCTGAGTAATGTACCAAGTGTGCGATTGACAACCTCAGTTTGTCCATCGCTTTGTGGATGACTTGTGGTCGAAAACAACAATCTAGTGCCAAGTTTGGACCACAAAGTCTTCCAAAAATAACTCAAAAACTTCACATCTCTATCGCTAACAATGGTTTGAGGCATACCATGCAAACGAACAATTTCTTTAAAGAACAAGTTAGCAATGTGAGATGCATCATCAGTTTTGTGACAAGGGATGAAATGAGCCATCTTAGAGAATCTATCGACTACTACATAGATAGAATCATTACCCCTTGGTGATCTAGGTAGGCCCAAGACAAAATTCATAGACAAGTCTACCCAAGGATAATGTGGAATGGGCAATAGGGTATACAAGCCATATGGATTTGTTTTAGACTTGGCTTTGTGGCAAGTGGCACATTTACCAACCATGCATTCAACATCTCTACGCATATGAGGCCAGTAAAAATGCTCTTGCAACATTACTAAAATCTTAACAATGCCAAAATGTTCCATGAGACCACCACTATGTGCCTCTCGAACCAAAAGATCACTGATAGAAGAATTAGGCACACACAATTTATCTACATAGAATAGGAAACCATCATGTAAAAAGTACTTTCCATGTGGACTCTTAGCACAGGAAGCATATATATCACCAAAATCAAGATCATGTGCATACAGTTCCTTAATCATCTGAAAACCTAACAACTTAGCATCAAGGAAAACAAACAAGGAATGTCTACGTGATAAGGTGTCAGCTACTACATTCGTTTTGCCAGTCTTGTACTTAATGACATAAGAGAGGGTATCAATGAAACTTACCCATTTGGCATGTCTCTTGCTCAACTTTGGTTGTCCCTTGAGAAATTTCAATGACTTGTGATCAGTGTGTATCATGAACTCCCTTGGGCAAAGGTAGTGTTGCCATGTCTCCAATGCCCTCACAAGTGCGTACAACTCCTTGTCATACGTGGGATAGTTCAAGGCAGCACCTCCTAGTTTCTTGCTAAAGAATGCACAAGGCCTCTTGTCTTGCATGAGAACAGCGCCAATACCTACACTAGAAGCATCACATTCAATTTCAAAGGTCTTGTTAAAATTTGGTAATGCTAAAATAGGTACATGTGTGAGTTTGTCCTTTAGAGTAAGGAATGCTTGTTCTTGGGTTTCTCCCCAATGGAATTTATCATTCTTCTTTGTCACGGCGGTCAATGAAGCAGCAATGGTGTTGAAGTCTTTAACAAATCGCTGGTAGAAACCCACCAATCCATGGAATCTACGCACCTCAGGGACGAATTTTGGTGTCGGCCATTACTTGATGGCCTCGATCTTGGATTCATCTACCTTGATGCCCTGTGAACTCACAACATATCCTAAAAACACAAGCTCGTTAGTACAAAAGGTGCACTTCTTAAGGTTAGCGTATAGACACACCTCTAGAAGTGTATTAAGAACTTATCTCAAATGCTCCATGTGTTCTTGCATGTTGTGACTGTAAATCAAAATGTCATCAAAGTAGACAATCACAAACCTGCCAATGAAGTGTCTCAAAATACGGTTCATTAATCTCATGAATGTATTAGGGGCGTTAGTCAACCTAAAAGGCATGACTAGTCATTCATAAAGACCATGTTTTGTTTTAAAAGCCGTTTTCTACTCATCGCCTTCTTTCATCCTAATCTGATGATAGCCACTCCTTAAATCACTTTTAGTAAAAATAACAGCACCATCAAGTTCATCAAGCATATCATCTAGCCTAGAAATGGGATAATGATATTTAACAGTAATAGCATTAACAGCTCGGCAGTCAGTGCACATGCGTCAAATACCATCCTTTTTAGGGACAAGTATCACGGACACAACACAAGAACTCAAACTTTTCTTTACCCAACCCTTACCTAATTGGCCATCGACTTGCCTTTGAAACTCCTTTGTTTTCTCAAGACCTATGTAGTAAGCGGGTTTGTTAGGTAGTGGTGCTCCAGGAATCAAGTCTATCTGGTGCTCAATCCCTCGAATGGGTGGTAAGCCATCTGGGATCTCATCAGGGAACACGTCCTCGAATTCCTACAAAAGAGCGACTACACTCGAAGGCAATGCCTTATCGAGCTCATCAACATTTAGCAGCACGTGTTTACAAATCATGAGTAATACAAGCTGGTCAACATTCACAAGTTTTCGAACATCCTTAGCCTTAATTATCATGTTTTGCTTCATAATATTTGTTTTAGTCAATGCATAGTCATGTGGTACACTAGGTGTGCTCACTTGACCCTTGGTCGATTGCTCACTTGTGAAAGTGGAGCAAGTGCCAGGGTCGACTGTCCTTTGCTTCCTGTTTTAACGGTCTAAGTCACACTCCCTTTGCAATTTTAGTTGGTCCTCATAGACTTGTGCAATTTTAGTGGTGTTAGGACAATACGTTTACCATTGTGCAAAAGAGTGTACTTGTTTGCCCTACCATCAAATGTGACATGTTTATCAAATTGCCAAGATCTTCCTAAAATGACATGTGTCGCATGCATGGGGACAACATCACACACAACTTCATCAATGTAGGTGCCAATTGAAAAGGGAACACGTACCTGTTTGTAGACACGCACCCCACCTTCTTCACTTAGCCACTTGAGGCGGTATGGATGTGAATATCTAGTTGTAGGAAGGCCCAAGCTTTCAACCATTAGTAAGCTTGCCACATTGATGCAACTCCCACCGTCAATGATGAGGCTACACACCTTATCACTTACTTTATATCGAGTGTAAAATAAGTTCTCCCTTTGTAATTTCTTGTCCTCCTTGACTCGAGTGGTTAGCACGCGTCGTGCCACCAAACAACCGATTTCTCCTTGAGTAGGAGAGCATTCTTCCTCAGCCGAGTCATCCTCCAAGCAATCGCCCTTGATCAATCCAAGCATATTCTCACAATCATCGTCATCGGACACGATTTTCCCATTATGAGTGACTAACATGACTCTTTGGTTTGGACATTGGGACTGGATATGTCCAAACCCTTGGCACTTGAAGCACTTGATATCTCTACTCCTAACCTTAGGAGTCTCATGAGATGCCTTAGAAGTGGACCTGGATGCATCAACAGCTTTGTTAGGGGAAAAATAGAAATTTCGATTAGGAGCACTACCTTGAATTCAGTTAGAAGAAGTTGGTGTAACCGAATTTTTAACTTCGTGGGCTGTCCTCCGTGGTTGGTTTCCCCTCCAAGAAGTCGAGTTGGAAGTTTGGAAGGTACAGGCCCCTAGCCTCAATTTCTTTCCCCTTTCGGCCTTGATGGCTAGTTCAAGAAGATCATGCATGTCCAAGTAATGTTGGAGCTCCAAGACTTCTTGAAAGTCAGGGTTGAGACCTCTAAGGAACCTTGCCATGGTAGCCTCACTATCTTCTTGAATGTTCGCCCTCATCATGGCCATCTCGATCTCCTTGTAGTAGTCCTCCACAGTCATGTTGCCTTGAGTGAGGGTTTGAAACTTAGAGTGGAGATCGCGGTTGTAATAGCTAGGAACAAATCTCTTGCGCATTAATGCCTTGAGTTCTCGCCAAGTCCGGACTCGTGGTTCTCCCATTCTCCTTCGATTAGTCCTTACTTGGTCCCACCAAACTAGTGCGTAATCGGTGAAGTCAACAGTGGCAACTTTCACCTTTTGCTCCTCGCTATAGTCATAGCAGTCGAACACCATCTCAATGCGGCCTTCCCATTCCAGGTAAGTCTCGGGGTCACTTTTGCCTTGGAACGTAGGTACCTGGATCTTAAGTCCCTTGAGCTCATTCTTGGATGTATCCCGCTTAGGTCTCTTGGCCCTTTTCTCATCCTCACTAGCCGAGTACTCCTCATAATTTGCTCCTTTGGTGCCATGGTTACCTCGGTTGCGAGATCTAGATTGAGAGCCTCTTGTGAAGCTCTTTGAGAGCTCGTCAAAGCGGGTGTGCATCTCCTCCATTTGTTGCTCACTGATCCGCTTAAACTCATTTTTCATAGCAGTGAACATCAATGAGTAGTCAGTGGTTGGATGATTTTGCTCCATGTCCCTTGACTTATCCTGCAAAACGTTAGTGAACAAGGAAATAGAACAAATATAACCTTACTTCACTCCCTTAGTGTTTCGCTCACTCTCATATTTTCACTCAAAGCACTCTAATGTTCTTACCAAAAATTCCTTTGCTTGTCGGGTTGAGTGAGTAGTTGAGGAATGCCGCAAAGTCCAATAATTGTCACCACACTTTTCCACAAGAGTAATCACGGAAACAAGACACAAATGGATGCAAAAAGAGTGGAATGATGCACGATTTTTGGAAGGTTCCTAGGGCGGACAGAATGAGGTGATGCGCTAGTGTGAACAAAGAATCAAGTGAAACCCTAGTTTCCTAAAATGTAGGAATGTGTCCAAGTGGAAATAAAAGAGTTACCCAAGCTATCTACTTAGTTTCCTAATGAATTTTGGAAAACAAGTTAGTTTTGGAAACCTTTTAGAAAACCCTTTCTTGAACAACTTGTAGTAACTTCCAAATTCCTTTCCAAGAAGATTTGTAAATGAGATTTGGTTCCAAATGCTTCTCACGCAAATTCAGCTTGAGTTTCTCTTTATACCATTTGGGCCTCTTTGAAACATTTTTGGATGTCTCTTCGTTACTTCTCTTATTTTGAAATCCAAATTCACATTCGTGAGATATCGAGATTGCTACCATCAAATTTCGGAACAGTGATATCCAAAGGGTCAGAGAATTTTATTCTTGGCTATCTGAAAAGAATGTGTAAGTAACACAGTATATATAAAACTGTACAGTTTATTGAATTTCAAGATAAAGACCAAACTTAATAGCATGTTACTTGTTAAACAACACGTGTCTTCAAAAGTCACTTGATTCAAAACTATTTACAAAAACATAGTTAAACAAAAGACACACGTATGAATGATTTTCATGGATTTTAACCAAAGACGACTCCCCAAGTTTATCGAAATTCCCTTCGGGAGGGAATGTGATTTGCAATCCGGTTTTAGATGGCTCTTTCGAGCACAAAAGGCTTCTGGACTATTCCGATTACTTCATTCTTCCCCACAATGTATTTGGCAAGCTCTTCAAAACTCCTCGTCAGTGGTAATAGCCCCTAAAATATTTTTATACTCAGGAAGAGGATTCTTGCTAACATTCTACCTTGACTCACATTTTTCCCTTAAAATTATGTCCCCAACATCAATCATGTCTTGGATCTTATGCTTTAGTACTCGACAGTTGTTGGTGGGATGCCCGGAAGCTCCAGAATGATAAGTGTAGATGACTTGACGGTCATAACCAGAGGGAACACCCTTAGAATAGATCTTGGGAGGCATAACACCAATTTTTTCGACAGTTTTGAGTTGTTCGTACAATTGATCGATGGGTTGGCCTAGGTTGGTAAAGGTTCGATATGGGGTTGGGTTTCGGATTTTACCGTGTAGAGGATAAGTTTGGTTATTTGGTTGAACAGGTCTTGGATTGTAAGGAAGGCAAGGTCGAGTTCAAAAATTGGGTTGAAAAATTGGGACGGGTAGTATAGGTGGGTTTGCATAGTTTGGCCGAGGTCGAGGGTGATTGATAGTAGTATGGTAAACAGGGTGTGGGTTTGAGTAATATAGGTAAGGGTATGAGTAGGTAGGTTGACTAGCAGGTAAGGGATCATGCTGAACACCGCTGCTGTTACCAGCAACCAACTGATCAATCACGCGTCGTTGTACGGTCATTTTCATATATAACTCATTAAATTTGTTTAACATTTTGCTCAGTTGAACTCCCAGATTTGCAAGGTCAGCAGGTGACGTTGTCGCAGGCCTATCAGATGATTCAAGATGTGTACTCATATTTACACTAATTTTCAAAACTCGGCTACGTGATCGTGTAATGATGGGGTTTCTTCATGTAGCTATGTTTACAATTATCTAAAAATTTAGGAAAAATCCTATTTAGATTCCCTTCTTGATTAACTGCTAACAAAAAGGAAAAGAAAAAGACGGGAGTTAGTAAAAATTAAAGTAATTCGGATGCATGTCCTAGGGGGAAGCCCTTTTTGTGCCAAGGGTATGCTTAGAATGAAAATACAATCCTCTAGGGTAGGCACCATATAATACCGGATGAATCCGATCAATTTATTGATATTCGAGTGAAAAATAATTTGAAAAATTTGGCTAATTGGAGTGGCAAGAAACATTTGTCCTAACAAAATGAGGACAAAGTCCGAATGGATTGATTACTTTGATGAACACATAAAGTGATGTGTGAAAGAGCCTACTCTTGAAAGGATTGCAATGTCTCGACTAGTTTATTCAATGAACCTTAGATCGAAACCCTAAAAAAGAATAAACAGGTCAAATGGATTGGATGAAATTAATAATTTATTCAAAAATTGACTGGATCACCCTAAAAATGGGTAAACTGGTCAAATAGTTTAAATGAAATGGATCAAATAGATCGGATGGAGTGATGACTTATTCAAAAATGATTGGATTGTCCTAAAAATGAATGATTGATAAGATAGGTTGGATGAAATTGGTCAAATGGATTGAATTAGATTGTCCTAAAAAAATGAATAATCGATTCAAATGGATTGAATGAAATTGATGGTTTAATAAAAAATCGATTGAATTGTCTGCCCATTGGTAGTTTCAAAAAAAACTCATTGCGATGCATTAGTCTATGAGTTTTTTAAATTCAAGATTTAGTCTCGATATAATTATCGTCTTAAAAATGAAAAATTATTTGTGAATTTCTTCAATTTAATGTCCTTTGTGCAAGGGATTTTACCAGTTTTGACAAAATGGCCAAAAAATTATTATTAGAGGCTCATATTCTAATGTGCAAAAAACTATTCCATCTTTCTCAATGTTGTGAGGACTTCCAAATTCCTTATATTTTTCTCAAAATGCCCTTTTATTTGGAAATTATTCATTTATTATAGCCCTACTACCCAATCATTCCACAATAAGTGCAAACGAACCTAGAAAGTAGGGTTCCACTTTTCGTTTTCAAGTTGAAGCAAGTTAGGGTTTTCACGTGTATCCGTAGTGTAATTATCCGGTACGGAGCGAGGATCAAATTTGGTGCTTAAGAGTGACTTTTAGGTGAGAAATAATATGTGATTAGGAGCAATGATAAAAAGTTAGTGAATAGGAAGAAAAAAAACCCTAGTACGTGTGATTTAAGGAAAAACGGTGCGAACCGACGTGTACCATGTACTACCGATTCAACCCACCACTTGATCACCACTTTCTTACCATACAAGCTCATTAATATTTGAGCAAAATATCCCCTCACTTCCAGCTTGCTTTGGCCGAAAATGTTGACCAAAATTGCAAGGAGAAGAAACAAAAAAAATGAGTGGAATTGGTGAGGACACTTGTTGGCCAACTAAGGGCCTTGACCAAGACCAATTGTCTTGCCTTCTTATCACCTTGGAGCTGCCTTTCTTCTTCATTTTTCTGTTGCTTTGGCTGAGAGAGAGGGAGAGAAAAACCAAGGGAGAGCTGCACCATTTCATCTTGAGTTTGAGTGTATTAAGTGAGGAAACAAGAAACTAAACCGATTAAAACCTTCCTTGAGTGTTTAGCTAGTGGTGTGTTGGTGAAATTTTGGAAGGAAAAGCTAGGGTTGCTCTTGGTAGTCACTTTAGCAAGGTAATAATGCTGATTTCCCCATTTCTTACACTTAATCTTGTTTAACTTGGCATAGCACCTTAAATTTGTGGTGGATGATAGCTATTATCATGATTTGGGTGGATATAGTGTATGTTTTCTTGAGTTACATGAGTTAGGGTTTGAGGTATTTGCTGCCTATACTTGTTGTATGGATGTATATGTTATATCTAAGTTTATATAAGTGATTGTGGTAGTGATTGAAGCAAGAAAGGAAAAAAGTTTCCTTTGAAACCGTAAAATTCCAGATTTCTGGAAAATTTGACTTCAGTTCTGTCCGGTTCCATTTTGTGATGTTAGAGGCCGAATTAGGCTTAGCATAAAACATGAAAGTTGTATAGAATGATGTTTTTAATTGCCTACAAAATTTCAGCCCAATCGGAATAACGTAGCCTGTGAAAAGACCAAAATACCCTCGCTACCCTAGGATGTATCCAGTGATCCGTTTTAGACAGTTCATCCAATTAACCGTGTCTATTCACTATGATCCGTGCTGATTTAGCCATTTTCCAAAATATGAAAGTTTTAGTACTCTGTTTTAGCTTTTCAACGCCTCCAAGAACGCCTTAAACGGACTTTGGTAGCCTGAGATATGGCCATTTAAAGGTAGTACGGTTAACTATCCGATTAGTTGGAATTTGGTTCTGAGAATTGGGAATTTGACTAGGTTACACTGGAATTTGGACTAAGTGGTCTTCATCAAAATTGTAGCCCTGTATCTTAGCTTTGAAACGGTATAAGTTGCAGCCCAATCTGATAAGTGTAGCCTCGGATGTGTCCATTCCGCAAAAACCCGTCAAATCTGTCTTTTGTTAAATTTCATTTCCACACTTGTTATTAGTTTGATTTTTGTCCTTGTATTGTCTTGAGCCTATGGAACGGCTATTGAAATTAGATTTTTGTGTGTGTACCTTTGGGTTTGAATGAGGAAAATAATGAAGCCATAAATGGCTGGAAATAGGAAAATACAAAGGGCATGCTGCCCAAATTTACGCTCGAGGACTAGAGAAATATACTTGCGACTTGAGTAAGGGTTAAGAGTGATTACTACTTGAACTATCTAGGATACTTGCTTCTTCTTGTTCCGAGGTATATAAGTAAGGATTTGGCCGAACTTGTACCCTTAGGAAAAGCGGTAATAATCACTATAAATCCGTTTTCCTTGCACTTTCGACTCAAAAGTTATTTCCAAGTATACATCTTACAAAATTTTTCAGTTTGAAAAGCGAGCAACCGTTTCACGACTATTCTCCAAGTGAATTTCAATTTCTTGATTCTTATTGAACGAAACGTCTAAGTTTCGAACCTTAGTTGATTTTCAAAGTTCTTAAATCAAGTTTTATCGCAGATTTGGACTCCAAACCCGGAGTACCACCCCGACGCGAACACTAGAGGCACTACTTTTGGTGAGTGCTTCCAAATATCTGATTGAACTTGATATTTGTGATTTCTCTTTGACAAATGTGATTACATGATATATAAGTGATTTGACAGGGCAAGGGTGTACTTTATCGCACTTGCCCTAATGAGACTTGTACTTGTTCATCGATTTCAATTGACTTGCTTTACATGTGTATGAATTATATCTTGCCTGGAATTCCAGAAACCCTGTGGCTAGTTAATCGAGTCGAGCCGGCAAGGGTCTGGTCGATTAGATAACGAACCCTGGGTAACTAGTAATGTCGAGTGGAGTGTTATCTCCTTGACTAATCGGTATACTCGAGTATTACCACCCGTGTTACGTGTGACGTGCGGGCCCGGATAAGGGGGTTGACCGGTGGACGGAGACTGGCGTGAAGTGGGGTTTTGTTTCTGGACTAGTTATTACTTGAAAGTTGACGAAGTGTCAACTACCAATCCATCAAATTGGGATGAGCCGAGACATGAGCCACTGTATCCTTATATGTGAATATGATCCATATATTCTTGATTACCTGAAGTATTATCTCTTTGATTGGACTTGTTTGCTCGCTATTTCACTACTACACTGTTATTACTTTGTTTGATGGCCAATTTGATATTTGAAACTTCACTGAGTTTTGGCTCACTCCGTTAGTTTTGTTTTCCTTACAGGGGTACGAGCGAGGCGTGAGACGTGTAAAGACTAGCGTAGTCTAGTTATTTTTGACTTTTGACTTGTACTCGCGCTATTACTCGAATAGAATGTTTTGTATCTGGATTGTATACACTTTGAACCAGTTTGGGTATATTGAGGTTTTGTATCTTGATTGTGCATCAATGTAAATTATAAGCTTGAATTGCGATGTTATTTATGGTCCTCGGATGTATGCACGCGATACGAGTGAGTGAGTCCTGGCGAGAGTTGGGCAGGAGGTCCGCCGAACCCTTTGGTATGCCTTAGGGGAAGGTGGGGTCATCACAGGTGGTATCAGAGCTTAGGGGTGAATTGATCAGGATAGATTGAGTGCTTGACACGATAGGCTAGGGTTTTATTCTTGAGCTTAGTCTTTAGCCTTGTTTTCTACGTCTCCTGTACTTACTTTGTAATGTTATTTGCAAACCTAGGTGATGGAGGGTACT
This sequence comes from Coffea eugenioides, assembly GCF_003713205.1. Classification (NCBI taxonomy): domain Eukaryota; kingdom Viridiplantae; phylum Streptophyta; class Magnoliopsida; order Gentianales; family Rubiaceae; genus Coffea; species Coffea eugenioides. The sequence goes on along the minus strand of NC_040036.1, from coordinate 47,318,585 downwards.
GATGCATCTGGGAGTGCTGGGCCGTCTCAGCCCGTACCTACTGACATACCTACTGACGCTCCTATTGACGAATGACATCTGGAGGGACCCGTCTGTCGCGTGATCACGTATCAGGAGAGCCCCAGTGGGCCAGTGCAGCGGTGGTCTCCAGCGCGCAAGATCCGACGCTGCGACTGCTGGAAGACCTACTCCTAGCCTGATCGGGTAGTGCTTGCAGTGGACGACGAGCGGAGACGATTGGGTAGCGCCAATCGTAGGTGCTATTCAGAGATAGAGCGTCTCCAGGCTACTCTCCGAGACCAGGGAGCTCGGATCCGAGAGTTGGAGGCCTTGATTTTGGAGGAGCAGCAGTGGACTGATGCCTTCCGCGAGCAGGCTCAGGCGGCGATTGGACGCCTCATGCGAGTGGTTGAGGACATCAGAGACCGGACCGGCCATATCTTGACCGAATAAGAGGCACTGGTGGATGATGTGATTCAGGACTTGGTCCAGTGCCAGTAGTCCCTGATGTTCCTGAGGAGGATCCGGAGGAGGAGTCGAGCGCATCCTCGGAGTCTGTTGGGTCGACGTCTAGCCAGACGACTTGTTAGGATCGAGGGTTGAGGAAACTTTTGTGGGGTAGTTAGGAACATAGTTGGACGACACGTTTTCTTTTGTTTTTGACTTTGACGTGTCACGGTGGATGTAAATAGGGTTTCTTTTGTTCTATGTTCCTTGGCTAGTATAGCCTTTGACTTATCTAGGGTGGCATGTATATGTGACTTGTTTGCTATGTATATAAAGTACTTGTTTATTATGTGTTTTATTGCCTCTATTTATCTTTTCGCAACGTACGATACGAGCCATACCTTACTTTGTTTATATGTCTATAGTTGGTTAAATCCAAAACATGGAGGGTAGAAAAAGTCAAGCCAGGGGAACTAACCGAGGACGCGGTCCTAGTCGGGGCCGTGGGGGTAGACAAGTACAGGAGCCGGTGCAAGAACCGAGAGAGGAGAGAGAGGCAACGATTGAGCCACAACCTGAACCCCAGGCTGTAGGGGAAGATCAAGTGGCAACCCCAATCCAACAAATGACTAATATTTTGGCCCGTCTAGTGGAACAACAGGGTCAAACCCCTGTAAATCAACCTAGGGACCCCGATATGGGGCAAGATAGGGCCTTAGAGAGATTCCAGAAGTTCTCCCCACCTAAATTCTTGGGAGGACCAGACCCGGAAGGAGCCGAGAAATGGCTAGAGGCCATGATCAACATCTTTGCCGCTTTAAACTATACAGAGGATAGGCAAGTACAATTCGCTGTTTTCTAGTTCGAAGGTCCAGCCAGGGCCTGGTGGAATGTAATCAGGGCCAAATAGGAGAGAGAGGGAACTGCATGGATATGATTAAACTTTGTGTGGGAATTTAACGAGAAATACCTTCCACCTCTCGTCCAGGAGAAGAGAGAGGACGATTTTATTAAGCTCCGGCAGGAAACTTCTAGTGTAGCTGAGTATGAGACTCAGTTTACGAAATTATCAAAATTTGCTCCTGAACTGATAGCTACGAAGCAAAGAAGAGTACGGAGATTTGTGCAAGGACTCAATGTGAAGATACAAGAGGCCTTGGCGGCAGCTCAGATTAATACGTTTACGGAGGTTCTGGAGAAGGCCCAAAGGATAGAGACTGCTAGGGCGCAAGTGAGAAATTTCCACGCAAAACGGAAAGGGGTACCTAGTGGAGCCCAAGGGTCAGTGCGGAGTGATCGGAACACGCCACCTGCTAAATCCGGTTGTGGGGCTGGAGGTGGACGGTTTTCGAGTGCATTTAGGGGAGGTGCTCAGAGAGGAGGTGCCCAGAGGGGAGGCCAAAGTGGTAGGGGACAAGGTAGAGGCATTCCGCAGGGAGGCCAAACCTCCACTCCCCGAGTAACGTGCGGATATTGTGGGAAATCGAACCATACAGAGGATGAATGTTGGAGAAAGACTCGGAAGTGTCTAAGGTGTGGAAGTACGGAGCACCAAATAGTCAACTGCCCGTTGATCAGTGATACTCAATCGATTGCCAGGTCAAACCCAAAGCCGACCAATGTCGGAGGGACCAGGTCGAGGGTACCGGCCAGAGTGTATTCGCTGGACCAATAATCCGTGCCTGAACCAACGGAGGTAGTGGAAGGTACGATTCCTGTTTTTCACCGGTTAGCCAAAATTTTGATAGACCCCGGTGCCACTCATTCTTTTGTTAACCCTACATTTATGCCTGGAATTGACATGAAAGTTGAAAGTCTACCTTATGACTTAGAAGTAAGAACACCTACGAGTAATCAAATTTTACTTGCAAATGAGGTGTACAGAAATTGTGATATTTGGGTTGGCGAACGGAAATTAGTAGTCGATCTCATTAGTCTAGCCATTAAGGGGTACGATGTCATTCTAGGTATGGATTGGCTAGCTCATTACCATGCTCGGGTAGATTGTAGGATGAAGGTGGTAGAGTTTTTCATACCAGGTGAGGCAACTTTGAAGTTAGATGTGAGGGGTATGTTAGCCTCATCTGCGCTCATTTCGGGAATAAGGGCTAGGAAATTGCTTAGTCGTGGGGCGCACGGTTATCTAGCTTTTCTAATTAACACTCCGGGAGAGAAGATTAAGTTGGAGGACATGCCGGTAATTCGAGAATATCCGGACGTATTTTCGGAGGAGTTGGGGTCATTGCCACCTGAAAGGGAGATTGAATTTAAGGTTGATCTAGTACCCGAAACTACTCCCATTTCTAAAACCCCTTATCGAATGGCACTTGCTGAGCTTAAGGAGTTAAAAGTGCAATTGCAGGACTTGCTAGAACGGGGGTTCATACATGAGAGCGAGTCACCATGGGGAGCTCCAGTGCTATTTGTTAAAAAGAAGGACGGGAGTTTAAGGTTATGCATTGATTATCGAGGACTGAATGTAGTAACTGTTAAGAATAAATATCCTTTGCCCCACATCGATGAGTTGTTTGATCAGTTACAAGGGGCTATGGTGTTTTCTAAATTGGATCTTCGACAAGGGTACTATCAGTTGAGAATTAGAAAGGAGGATGTGCCAAAAACGGCGTTTAACACTCGATATGGCCATTTTGAGTTTGCGGTAATGCCTTTTGGCTTAACCAATGCCCCAGCAGCGTTCATGGATTTAAAGCATCGAGTGTTTAAACCTTACTTGGATAGGTTTGTAGTGGTGTTTATTGATGATATCCTAGTATATTCGAAGTCAAGGGAGGAGCATGAACAACACTTGCGAATAGTGCTGCAAACCCTAAGAGAGCACCAATTGTTCGCTAAGTTCAGTAAGTGTGAATTTTGGCTGGAAAAAGTGGCGTTCCTAGGTCATATAATTTCAAAAGATGGGCTTGCTGTGGACCCGGCGAAAGTGGAAGCTGTAGCCAAATGGAAGCGACCAGAGAATCCCACAGAGGTGCGAAGTTTTCTAAGTTTAGCAGGGTACTACCGCCGATTTATAAGGAACTTCTCAAGAATTGCGGGACCCTTAACTAACTTGACAAAGAAACAAGTAAAGTACATCTGGGATGTTAAGTGTGAGAGTAGTTTCCAAGAACTTAAGAAGCAATTGACTATGGCTCCAGTTTTAGCTTTATCCAATGGGAACGATAGTTACACAGTTTACACCAATGCTTCGAGAGAGGGGCTAGGGTGCGTGTTGATGCAAAATAGGAATGTGATTGCCTATGCGTCTCAAAAGTTAAAACCTCATGAGCAGAACTATCCAACCCATGACTTGGAGCTTGCAGCTGTTGTGTTTGCCTTGAAAAAATGGCGACATTATCTATACGGTGTGACTTTCGAGGTATATACGGATCACAAGAGCCTTAAGTATCTGTTTTCTCAGAATGAGCTAAATCTAAGACAACGTCGGTGGGTGGAGTTCTTAGAAGATTATGATTGCACGATTAACTATCATCCCGAAAAGGCCAACGTTGTAGCAGATGCTTTAAGTCGAAAGGCTCAACTAGCAAGTTCCATGGTGAGAGAGTGGAGCTTGTTAGAAGATGTATGTGAATGAAAACCTCGTTTGGAACCAAAGAAGGTGATTTTTGGAAATATTGAGGTGAAGTCGACACTATTAGATCGGATCAAAGAGGGCCAAGTGAAGGACCCAATGGTGCAAAAGTGGGTGGAAAAGGTGAAGAAATGGGAGTTGCCTAACTCTAACCTAGGTCCTGATGGAATCTTAAAGTTCCGAAATCGTGTCGTTGTACCTAGGGAGGAGAAGTTAAAGAGGGAGATTTTGGAGGAATCACACCGCTCTAGGTATACGGTGCACCCAGGGAATAATAAGATGTACAAATATCTCAAAAGTCTGTATTGGTGGGAGAATATGAAGGCGGAGATTGCCCAGTTTGTACAAAGGTGTCTTACGTGCCAACAAGTGAAAGCTGAGCATCAAAAACTGTCAGGTCTGTTACAGCCTTTAGAGATCCCTGAATGGAAATGGGAGCACATAACAATGGATTTTGTATCAGGGTTGCCACGAACACAAAAGGGGCATGATGCGATTTGGGTAATAGTGGATCGATTAACTAAGACCGCACATTTCCTGCCAGTAAATATGAAATATTCTTTGGAGAAACTTGCCAAACTTTATATGGATGAAGTGGTAAAACTACACGGGGTACCAGTAAGCATTGTATCCGATAGAGACCCTAGGTTTGTATCCCGATTCTGGCAGAAATTGCAAGAGGCTCTAGGAACTAAGTTGAATTATAGTACAACATATCACCCGCAAACTGATGGACAATCTGAGAGAACCATTCAAACTCTTGAGGATATGCTGAGAGCTTGTATTGTGGACTTTGGAGGAAGTTGGAGTCGATACTTAACCTTGGTTGAATTTGCTTAAAACAATAGTTATCATTCCTCTATTCAAATGGCCCCATATGAAGTTTTGTATGGACGTCGATGTCGATCCCTAATCCATTGGGATGAAGTAGGAGAGAAAAAGATTATAGATCTGGCTACAATACCATGGGTTGAGAAAGCCTACGAACGGGTAAAGGTGATCTGCCAAAGACTTCAAACAGCCCAAAGCCGACAGAAAAGTTATGCCGATCATCGGAGGAAGGATTTGGAGTTCGAGATAGGAGATAAGGTGTTTCTTCGAATTACCCCGTTGAAAGGAAAGATTAGAGCAGGAAAAGGGAAAAAGTTGCAACCACGGTACATAGGACCTTTCAATATACTCCAACGAATAGGAAAGGTGGCTTATCGACTTAAATTACCAGCTAGTTTGTCTCGGATCCATGACGTTTTCCATGTTTCTTTACTTAAGAAATACCATCCGGATCCGACTCACATTTTGCCACCAGAAGATGTTGAACTCGACGAGTCCTTAACCTATGAAGAACGACCCATTCAAATATTGGATCGGAAGGTGAAGGACCTGAGAAACAAGCAGATTCCATTAGTAAAGGTTCTATGGAAGAATCATGAAGTGGAAGAAGCAACCTGGGAACTAGAAAAGGACATGCAAGAGAAATATCCCGACCTGTTCACGACGAAAGGTATGAATTTCGAGGTCGAAATTCTTTTGAGGGGGAGAGAGTGTGAGGACTTGCAATTTCCTTATATTTTTCTCAAAAAAAATGCCCTTTTATTTGAAAATTATTCATTTATTATAGCCCTACTACCCAATCATTCCACAATAAGTGCAAATGAACTTAGAAAGTAGGGTTTCACTTTTCGTTTTCAAGTTGGAGCAAGTTAGGGTTTTCACGTGTATCCGTAGTGTAATTATCTGGTACGGAGCGAGGATCAAATTTGGTACTTAAGAGTGACTTTTAGGTGAGAAATAATATATGATTAGAAGCAATGATAAAAAGTTAGTGAATAGGAAGTAAAAACCCTAGTATGTGTGATTTAAGGAAAAACGGTGCGAACCGACGTGTACCGTGCACTACCGATTGAACACACCACTTGATCACCACTTTCTTACCATACAAGCTCATTAATATTTGAGCAAAATATCCCCTCATTTCCAGCTGGCTTTGGCCGAAAATAATGACCAATTTGGCAAGGAAAAGAAACAAAAAAATGAGTGGAAATTGGAGTGACACTTGTTGGCCAACTAAGGGCCTTGACCAAGACCAATTGTCTTGCCTTCTTATCACCTTGGAGCTGCCTTTCTTCTTCATTTTTCTGCTGCTTTGGCCGAGAGAGAGGGAGAGAAAAACCAAGGGAGAGCTGCACCATTTCATCTTGAGTTTGAGTGTATTAAGTGAGGAAACAAGAAACTAAACCGATTAAAACCTTCCTTGAGTGTTTAGCTAGTGGTGTGTTGGTGAAATTTTGGAAGGAAAAGCTAGGGCTGCTCTTGGTAGTCACTTTAGCAAGGTAATAATGCTGATTTCCCCATTTCTTACACTTAATCTTGTTTAACTTGGCATAGCACCTTAAATTTGTGGTGGATGATAGCTATTATCATGATTTGGGTGGATATAGTGTATGTTTTCTTGAGTTACATGAGTTAGGGTTTGAGGTATTTGCTGCCTATACTTGTTATATGGATGTATATGTTATATCTAAGTTTATATAAGTGATTGTGGTAGTGATTGAAGCAAGAAAGGAAAAAAGTTTCCTTTGAAACCGTAAAATTCCAGATTTCTAGAAAATTTGACTTCAGTTCTGTCCGGTTCCAGTTCATGATGTTAGAGGCCAAATTAGGCTTAGCATAAAACATGAAAGTTGTATAGAACGATGTTTTATAGTTGCCTACAAAATTTTAACCCAATCGGAGCAACGTAGCCTGTGAAAAGACCAAAATATCCTCGCTGCCCTAGGATGTATCCAGTGATCTGTTTTAGACAGTTCATCTAGTTGACCATGTCTATTCACTATGATCCATGCTGATTTAGCCATTTGGCAAAACATGAAAGTTTTAGTACTCTGTCTTATCTTTTCAACACATCAAAGAACGCCTTAAACGGACTTTGTTATCCTGAGATATGGCCATTTAAATGTAGTATGGTTAACTAGCTGGTTAGTTGGAAGTTGGTTCGGTGAATTGGGAATTTGACGGGGTTACACTAGAAATTTGATTAATTGATCTTCATGAAAGTTGTAGGCCTTTGTCTTAGCTTCAAAACGGTACACGTTTCACCCCAATCCGTTAAGCGTAGCTTTGGTTGTGTCCGTTATGCAAAACTCTATCAAATCTGTCTCTTGTTAAACTTTATTTCCGCACTTGTTGTTAGCTTGATTTTGTCCTTGTATTGTCTTGAGCTTATTGAACGGCTATTGAAATTAGATTGTTGTGTGTGTACCTTTGGGTTTGAATGAGGAAAATAATGAAGCCATAAATGGCTGGAAAGAGGAAAATACAAAGGGCATGCTGCCCAAATTTACGCTCGAGGACTAGAGAATTACACTTGCGACTTGGGTAAGGTTGATAATTGAATATCACTTGAACCATCTAGGACTTTTGCTACTTTGGTTATCCAGGGTTATACGTTAGAATCTCGCCGAACTTGTACCCTTAGGAAAAGCGGTAATAATCACTATAAATCCGTTTTCCTTGCACTTTCGACTCAAAAGTTATTTCCAAGTATACATCTTACAAAATTTTTCAGTTTGAAAAGCGAGCAACCGTTTCACGACTATTCTCCAAGTGAATTTCAATTTCTTGATTCTTATTGAACGAAACGTCTAAGTTTCGAACTTTAGTCGACTTTCAAAGTTCTTAAATCAAGTTTTATCGCAGATTTGGACTCCAAACCCGGAGTACCACCCCGACGCGAACACTAGAGGCACTACTTTTGGTGAGTGCTTCCAAATATCTGATTGAACTTGATATTTGTGATTTCTCTTTGACAAATGTGATTACATGATATATAAGTGATTTGACAGGGCAAGGGTGTACTTTATCGCACTTGCCCTAATGAGACTTGTACTTGTTCATCGATTTCAATTGACTTGCTTTACATGTGTATGAATTATATCTTGCCTGGAATTCCAGAAACCCTGTGGCTAGTTAATCGAGTCGAGCCGGCAAGGGCCTGGTCGATTAGATAACGAACCCTGGGTAACTAGTAATGTCGAGTGGAGTGTTATCTCCTCGGCTAATCGGTATACTCGAGTATTACCACCCGTGTTGCGTGTGGCGTGCGGGCCCGGATAAGGGGGTTGACAGGTGGACGGAGACTGGCGTGAAGTGGGGTTTTCTTTCTGGACTAGTTATTACTTGAAAGTTGATGGAGTGTCAACTACCAATCGATCAAGCTGGGATGGAGCCGAGACATGAGTCACTGTATCCTTATATGTGAATATGATCCATATATTCTTGATTACCTGAAGTATTATCTCTTTGATTGGACTTGTTTGCTCGCTATTTCACTACTACACTGTTATTACTTTGTTTGATGGCCAATTTGATATTTGGAACTTCACAGAGTTTTGGCTCACTCCGTTAGTTTTGTTTTCCTTACAGGGGTACGAGCGAGGCGTGAGACGTGTAAAGACTAGCGTAGTCTAGTTATTTTTGACTTTTGACTTGTACTCGCGCTATTACTCGAATAGAATGTTTTGTATCTGGATTGTATACACTTTGAACCAGTTTGGGTATATTGAGGTTTTGTATCTTGATTGTGCATCAATGTAAATTATAAGCTTGAATTGCGATGTTATTTATGGTCCTCGGATGTATGCACGTGATACGAGTGAGTGAGTCCTGGCGAGAGCTAGGGCAGACGGTCCTCCGAACCCTTTGGTACGCCTTAGGGAAAGGTGGGGTCGTCACAAATGTCGTCATCGTGGAAGGGATCGGATCCTACCTTATCTCGTGCACTATCCCTTTGGACGGTACAAGAAATATAGACGTGCAAGTCTCATTGGATTACATATCCGAGACAGGAGGTGATTTATTCCTAACGTGGGATTTCCTATGCGGCATTCCCTTCTAAGATTAATGCATGATGACAATTTATCAAAACAATTAAATATGCAACTTTGAAATGAAAAACATGACCTAAGGGACCCTTTGTATGTCAGGGTGGGCATAAAATGATGTGCACTCATTAACCTATAATTGCAATACATCAAAATTTAAATGTGCAATAACCTATCCAAAAGGGTAGGTTCTAAAAGAGTAAAAGAGTATCATGCCAGATTTTTTATTTTCTAGCTTTTGTGAATGCAAAAGACGAGAAAACAAGGAAATGTTAGCTTAACACATAACACGTTGTGGCAATTAAATGATATAAAAAGCAAAAAAAAAAAAGGAAAGAGGGGTGGAATTCCCCCATCGTGCTTAGTATTCCTAGTTGGGTAAGGTTGACTCTATCCTAGGGTATTTCTAATATGGATGCATGAGGTTTGGCTTACTAATGCATCTAGACTCGATAAGGTTTCAGACTTCTAAGTCTTCAGACCAAAAGGCGAAGGGTCATCAATCCCAGGGCCTTCGGTCGGTCGCTTGAGTGATCCCTTAGGCATTGCTATGGGCGCAGAGCACACCATCCGCCTACCTAAGGAAATCAATCCTAATCCTACAAGGAAGTTTAGGAAGCGCCCACGAAAAAGGAAAAATAGGGTAAAAGTAATGCATGCACGTTTGAGATGCTTTCTTTTGAGGGGAGAGATTATAATACCATCAAATGCGGTTGAAGGTTCTAGAGTAGCTACCCCCCCAAGATGCAAGCACGATTAAGCATAAGTAAATGAAATAAATAAACACATTACTCATCACATATACGGATATCGAGACGATTGCGTGTGTGAAATGCAAGAAACCCTCAAAAGAAAAAAATGCAACCTAAAACCTCCAAATGTGATATATAAAAAGATTAGAAAAAGAAAAGGATTGACTAAATCGAATGCTCGGATTCTCTAAGTCCCCAGTGGAGTCGCCAAACTGTCGCGCCCTATTTTTATAATGAAAAAATAGCATATTTATACAAATGAATTTTTGATTAATTTTTTATTTGAAAAATGAGTTTTGTTTTTAGAAAAATGAATAAAGAAATGGGCCTAAATGGGACTAAAAAGTACGACAATTTTGACACAAAAATAATAGTTTAAAAGGGTTTTTAATGAAAAATAGGAGTCGCCACTTGGTATTGAGTTAAGGTGTACCAAATTACCTAAAAAAAAGTAAAGAAAACCCTTTTCAAACGACTTCAAGTTTTCGAAAATCAGAGAAAAAGGGGTCGGGAATCACATTTGACGAAATGGAAGGCAAGGACAAAATCCAAGACACCCTTTTAACCTAACCTAGAAGTAGTGCGTGATTTAGTAAAAAATTTCCTTATTTTAACCTAAGAATTTATCATATTTAGATATCACTACATGGATGCAAAAAACCTAACCGTAGGAGGATATCGGGGGGTCGGAATATCACTTCAAAGCTTAATTGGTACAAATCACATTAATTGTGATGCCCAAGTTAACTCTTTGAAGAGGTCACGAATATGCAAAAATATGAGACTCGAAGGAAAGAAAAGAAAATAATAATTATACAAATATACATGACCTAAAGGAATGCATCGTAATGGGTGCGGGGGCTAAAATTCGTGACTTTAATTTTTTCCTTTAATAGAGGGAATACGAGTATGCTCAGACTAGAGAGCCATACTCGTCCATATCCCATATTCGAGGGATTTTTCCTATCTAATCAAACAAATGATCTAACCTAGTTCTTATTTGCTTAAATGAAATGCAATTCTAATGTCATGTCTCACACGTAAGGATAAGAGATATATATACAAGGGAAATATCATACAAAAGTGATAAGGATCCTAAAAAAGTAGAAAAGATGTATGAAATGTAGTGATTTGTCACACAAACATGATCTAGTGCGTAAACGACTCCTAAGGGTCTAGTGTTGGACTAGCGCATGTCTATAAGTTCTCACTAGCATTGGACTAGTGAAAAATCGGAAAAGAGGGTCTCAACTAGCGTTGGACTAGTGAGAAATCGGGGAAAAGGGCCACAACTAGCGTTGGATTCGTGTGGTGATGTCATGCATTTATTATAATCAAATAAATCATATAAAACATAATAAAGCAAATAAACACATAGCACATAAGCATGATATCTTGATGCAAGACCCTAAGAAAGCGAGTAACACGTAAACACACAAAACATGCAAAACACGCAAAACAAATAAAGCAAATAAAGACCTAACTATTACATTTGGGGGTCCTAACTACAATCTAAAGGGGGAAAGAATAAAATAAATAAATAAAATAAATATCTAACTTTTACATATTCTATCTAAATCTCGAACCCCCTAACTATTACAATTTGGCATTTAAATGCCTCTCAAATAAAAAATGAAATTAAAATAAATAAAGTGAATAAATAAATAAATAAAATAAAAACATTCAAAAATCATGCAATTGCACACAGGATCAAATAAAATCAAAAATAAAGGAGTAGAGTGTACCTCCCTTGAATTGTGACCTAATGAAACAAAATTTCCATTTCTACCCTCCAATCACAAAAGAATGATTAAGGTACCACTTTAATTAACAAATAATCATAAGAGATGAAAATAAACATGAAATTAAACAACTAAAACATTTAAATGAAAATAAACAACCCACATTCAAGAAATTAAAACAAGAAAGGACCTAATTGAAACAATTAAAGAAATTTTAGGGGTCAAATCATTATTATTACAAATGTTAGGGTCTAAATTAAAATAAAAATAAAATTAAGGGTTTAAGATGAAACCTATCAAAACCAAATGATAAAATCCACAAAAATAAATCAAAACCCCTCTCACTAAACCCCCAAACAAAAATATTACCTAAATCTAAACTATTTTTTACAAAATTCAAACAAAGAAAAATTAA